>NC_092333.1:432992884-433298653 GCF_046630445.1 Rutidosis leptorrhynchoides
TAGCTAGGCTTGGTAACCGACCTTAACATATAATGCGCATAATAATATCCCCAAAACAGAACATCTCATCTGTATAATAATCATATAAACTTTGAAGTACTAAACACCACGCCCACTAGCCCTTCCGTCTAGTGAACATTCTGGGTGGGGGTGTTAAACCCGGTAGCTACCTTTAGGATTCGCGTCAATTAGGTGTAGTGACCCGAACTTTTCCATGTTTATATATATATTAAATGAAATTGTTATTTACATGATTAAGTGTTTCCAACATGTTAAGCAATCAAACTTGTTAAGACTTGATTAATTGAAATAGGTTTCATATAGACAATTGACCACCCAAGTTGACCGGTGATTCACGAACGTTAAAACTTGTAAAAACTATATGATGACATATATATGGATATATATATAGTTAATATGATACTATGATAAGTAAACATATCATTAAGTATATTAACAATGAACTACATATGTAAAAACAAGACTACTAACTTAATGATTTTTAAACGAGACATATATGTAACGATTATCGTTGTAAAGACATTTAATGTATATATATATCATATTAAGAGATATTCATACATGATAATATCATGATAATATAATAATTTAAAATCTCATTTGATATTATAAACATTGGGTTAACAACATTTAACAAGATCGTTAACCTAAAGGTTTCAAAACAACACTTACATGTAAAGAATAACGATGAGTTAACGACTCAGTTAAAATGTATATACATGTAGTATTTTAATATGTATTTATACACTTTTTAAAGACTTCAATACACTTATCAAAATACTTCTACTTAACAAAAATGCTTACAATTACATCCTCGTTCAGTTTCATCAACAATTCTACTCGTATGCACCCGTATTCGTACTCGTACAATACACAGCTTTTAGATGTATGTACTATTGGTATATACACTCCAATGATCAGCTCTTAGGAGCCCATGTGAGTCACCTAACACATGTGGGATCCATCATTTGGCAACTAGCATGAAATATCTCATAAAATTACAAAAATATGAGTAATCAATTATGACTTATTTACATGAAAACAAAATTACATATCCTTTATATCTAATCCATACACCAACGACCAAAAACACCTATAAACACTTTCATTCTTCAATTTTATTCATCTAATTGATCTCTCTCAAGTTCTATCTTCAAGTTCTAAGTGTTCTTCATATATTCTACAAGTTCTAGTTACATAAAATCAAGAATACTTTCAAGTTTGCTAGCTCACTTCCAATCTTGTATGGTGATCATCCAACCTCAAGAAATCTTTGTTTCTTACAGTAGGTTATCATTCTAATACAAGGTAATAATCATATTCAATCTTTGGTTCAATTTCTATAACTATAACAATCTTATTTCAAGTGATGATCTTACTTGAACTTGTTTTCGTGTCATGATTCTGCTTCAAGAACTTCGAGCCATCCAAGGATACGTTGAAGCTAGATCCATTTTTCTCTTTTCTAGTAGGTTTATCCAAGGAACTTAAGGTAGTAATGATGTTCATAACATCATTCGATTCATACATATAAAGCTATCTTATTCGAAGGTTTAAACTTGTAATCACTAGAACATAGTTTAGTTAATTCTAAACTTGTTCGCAAACAAAAGTTAATCCTTCTAACTTGACTTTTAAAATCAACTAAACACATGTTCTATATCTATATGATATGCTAACTTAATGATTTAAAACCTGGAAACACGAAAAACACCGTAAAACTGGATTTACGCCGTCGTAGTAACACCGCGGGCTGTTTTGGGTTAGTTAATTAAAAACTATGATAAACTTTGATTTAAAAGTTGTTATTCTGAGAAAATGATTTTTATTATGAACATGAAACTATATCCAAAAATTATGGTTAAACTCAAAGTGAAAGTATGTTTTCTAAAATGGTCATCTAGACGTCGTTCTTTCGACTGAAATGATTACCTTTACAAAAATGACTTGCAACTTATTTTTCCGACTATAAACCTATACTTTTTCTGTTTATATTCATAAAATAGAGTTCAATATGAAACCATAGCAATTTGATTCACTCAAAACGGATTTAAAATGAAGAAGTTATGGGTAAAACAAGATTGGATAATTTTTCTCCTTTTAGCTACGTGAAAATTGGTAACAAATCTATTCCAACCATAACTTAATTAACTTGTATTGTATATTATGTAATCTTGAGATACCATAGACACGTATACAATGTTTCGACCTATCATGTCGACACATCTATATATATTTCGGAACAACCATAGACACTCTATATGTGAATGTTGGAGTTAGCTATACAGGATTGAGGTTGATTCCAAAATATATATAGTTTGAGTAGTGATCAATACTGAGATACGTATACACTGGGTCGTGGATTGATTCAAGATAATATTTATCGATTTATTTCTGTACATCTAACTGTGGACAACTAGTTGTAGGTTACTAACGAGGACAGCTGACTTAATAAACTTAAAACATCAAAATATATTAAAAGTGTTGTAAATATATTTTGAACATACTTTGATATATATGTATATATTGTTATAGGTTCGTGAATCAACCAGTGGCCAAGTCTTACTTCCCGACGAAGTAAAAATCTGTGAATGTGAGTTATAGTCCCACTTTTAAAATCTAATATTTTTGGGATGAGAATACATGCAGGTTTTATAAATGATTTACAAAATAGACACAAGTACGTGAAACTACATTCTATGGTTAAATTATCGAAATCAAATATGCCCCTTTTTATTAAGTCTGGTAATCTAAGAATTAGGGAACAGACACCCTAATTGACGCGAATCCTAAAGATAGATCTATTGGGCCTAACAAACCCCATCCAAAGTACCGGATGCTTTAGTACTTCAAAATTTATATCATATCCGAAGGGTGTCCCGGAATGATGGGGATATTCTTATATATGCATCTTGTTAATGTCAGTTACCAGGTGTTCACCATATGAATGATTTTTATCTCTATGTATGGGATGTATATTGAAATATGAAATCTTGTGGTCTATTGTTACGATTTGATATATATAGGTTAAACCTATAACTCACCAACATTTTTGTTGACGTTTAAAGCATGTTTATTCTCAGGTGAATACTAAGAGCTTCCGCTGTTGCATACTAAAATAAGGACAAGATTTGGAGTCCATGTTTGTATGATACTGTGTAAAAACTGCATTCAAGAAACTGATTTCGATGTAACATATTTGTATTGTAAACCATTATGTAATGGTCGTGTGTAAACAGGATATTTTAGATTATCATTATTTGATAATCTACATAAAGCTTTTTAAACCTTTATTTATGAAATAAAGGTTATGGTTTGTTTTAAAAATGAATGCAGTCTTTGAAAAACGTCTCATATAGAGGTCAAAACCTCGCAACGAAATCAATTAATATGGAACGTTTTTAATCAATAAGAACGGGACATTTCAGTTGGTATCCGAGCGTTGGTCTTAGAGAACCAGAATTTTGCATTAGTGTGACTTATCGAGTTTGTTAGGATGCATTAGTGAGTCTGGACTTCGACCGTGTTTACTTGAAAAATGATTGCTTAACAAATTTTGTTGGAAACTATATATTTTTAACATGTGAATATTATGTGATATATTAATCTCTTAACGCGTTTGATATTATGTGATAGATGTCTACCTCTAGAACAAGTCCCATTGACTCACCTAATAATAATGAAGAGTCAAATGTAAATTGGAATGATTCGTGGACTGATTCACAAGTTCCCGAAGAGGAACCGTAAGAAGAGTCTGAACTGGAAGAAGAATCGGAACTGAAAGAAGAATCGGAACCGGATGAAGAAATAGAACCGGTGGGGGAAATAATAAAACGGTTAAGTAAAAGAAAATCCTCAACCAACCAACCAAGGTTAATTATGGTCAATGGTGTTTCCGCCAAGGAAGCAAAATATTGGGAGGATTACCAATTCTCCGATGAATCGGATTACGACGAGAATTCCGATGATGTTATAGAAATTACCCCAACTGAATTTAAAAAGGCAAAAAAAAAAAATAAGGGAAAGGGCATAAAAATAGAGAAATCTAATTCCAACCCCGATGAACTTTATATGTATCGTCAACCCCCGAAGCCCTTAAGTTGTAACAATGACCCGGGAACCTCTAAACCACCAGGTTTTTCTAAACCAATGTGGAAAACGACGGCTCGTATTAGGGGAACATCATATATCCCTAGAAACTTGGCAAAACGAACCAAAAACGAAGAAGAAGAAACGAGCGAGTCGGAATAAGATAGTTGTATTCGTGTGGTGTAATATATGTAATATAGTGTGCTTATGCTTTATGATATATGTAAAAATTGTTGTATTAATAAGTATTTTTTTTATGAATCTAACTCTTGTCTATTTTACAGTATAAAAACACAAAATGGATAGACAACCCAATATTTTAAGAGACCTACCCGGAGACATGATTGATGAAATCTTGTCTAGAGTTGGTCAGAATTCTTCGGCACAACTATTTAAGGCGAGATCAGTTTGTAAGACATTCGAAGAACGTTCCAAGAATGCCTTGGTTTATAAAAGGCTTTCGTTCGAAAGATGGGGGATATCACATTGGGAAATCCATAAGTTACGATGTGTTTACTTTGACGCATATATTGCGGGGAACCCAAATGCTATTTTACGTAATGGGTTAAGAAATTATTTTGACTCAATATATCCGAATATTGGACTTCGTGATTTAGAAAAAGCGGCTAACATGCAACATAAAGAAGCATGTTATGCTTACGGATTAGTAATGTTCGCTTCTCACCAAAGTGAGAACAAGAACATCGGGCTACAACTATTAAACAAAACGTTCCCACAAGTGACGGAGTCATTAATTGGGGGTAAGAAATGAGGTTTTTAGATTGTTATGGGACTGTTGGACATTACATAACCCTCGTCCCTTTCACGACGTTACAATACGCTGTCTTATCAACGGCCATAACGGTTATGTTCCACAAGACTAAGGATGGGAAGTAATCCTAGTAAAACGAGAATGCATGACTTGTTTCTGGACGTATGAATTACGTGTCTTTATTGCCTTTGCTGAACGACTTGTGTACTAGCAAGAATTATCTTCCCAACCATCTTGTATCAAATTTATTGTGTCCTATATTTCATGCTATATGTAAAATAAGCGGTATTGTAAGTTTGTAAAATATTGTGTAAAAGTTTGAACGCGAAATATTATTATAATCAGTTTTTCATATAGAATTGTAGTAGTTGAATTGTATATTAGCTACTAAGTATGAACTTAACGGGTAGGTACTACCCGAATTTAAACTTATAAAACGCTAATATGAAGAAAAAGCTTTTATAAATGAGTTCATATTATGCTACGAAATACTATTAACTACTCTTAATATTCTGTATGATTAACTTGTTCCATTTGACTATTTTGAAGGAAATGGCACCGACTACTCGACACACCGTGAATATGAATGAAGAGGAATTCCGTACTTTTCTAGCTTCAAACATAGCCGCAGTACAGGCTGCGCTACATACCAACAATAACCTTGGATCTGGCAGTACAGGAAATCGTGTAGGATGCACCTACAAAGAATTCACTGCCTGCAAACCTTTGGAATTTGATGGAACCGAAGGACCGATCAGATTGAAACGGTGGACCGAGAAGGTCGAATCGGTGTTTGCCATAAGTAAGTGTACTGAAGAGGACAAAGTGAAGTACGCTACGCATACCTTCACAGGTTCTGCGTTAACATGGTGGAATACCTATCTAGAGCAAGTGGGACAAGACGATGCGTACGCACTACCGTGGTCAGCATTCAAGCACTTGATGAACGAGAAGTACCGTCCCAGAACCGAGGTCAATAAGCTCAAGACAGAACTTAGAGGGTTACGAACCCAAGGATTTGATATTAACACGTACGAAAGACGATTCACAGAATTGTGCCTATTGTGTCCGGGAGCATTCGAAGATGAGGAAGAGAAGATCGACGCATTTGTGAAAGGATTACCGGAAAGAATCCAAGAAGATATAAGTTCACACGAGCCCGCCTCCATACAACAGGCATGTAGAATGGCTCACAAACTAGTGAACCAGATTGAAGAAAGAATTAAAGAACAGACTGCTGAAGAGGCCAATGTGAAGCAAGTCAAAAGAAAGTGGGAGGAAAACGGTGATAAGAATCACCAATACAACAACAATCGCAACATCAATCGCAACTACAACAAACGGCCCAACAACAACAACAACAACAACAACAACAGCAACTACAACAATCATCCCAACAACAATAATAACCGCAACAACAACAACAATCAGAAGCAGCTATGCCAAAGGTGTGAAAAGTATCACTCGGGGTTCTGCACCAAATTTTGCAACAAGTGTAAAAGAAATGGTCATAGCGCGGCGAAGTATGAGGTCTACGGACCAGGGGTTAATAGAACGAAAGGAACAAATGGTGTCGGAACGAGTAATGGCGGAGCAAGTAGTGGCGGAGCAAGTTATGCCAATGTAGTTTGTTATAAATGTGGAAAACCGGGCCACATTATTAGAAATTGCCCGAACCAGGAGAACACGAATGGACAAGGCCACGGAAGAGTTTTCAATATTAATGCGGCAGAGGCACAGAAAGACCTGGAGCTTGTTACGGGTACGTTTCTTATTGACAATAAATCTGCTTACGTTTTATTTGATTCGGGTGCGGATAGAAGCTATATGAGTAGAGATTTTTGTGCTAAATTAAGTTGTCCATTGACGCCTTTGGATAGTAAATTTTTACTCGAATTAGCAAATGGTAAATTAATTTCAGCAGATAATATATGTCGGAATTGAGAAATTAAACTGGTTAGCGAAACATTTAAGATTGATTTGATACCAGTAGAGTTAGGGAGTTTTGATGTGATAATCGGTATGGACTGGTTGAAAGAAGTGAAAGCAGAGATCGTTTGTTACAAAAATGCAATTCGCATTATACGAGAAAAAGAAAAACCCTTAATGGTGTACGGAGAAAAGGGCAACACGAAGCTACATCTTATTAGTAATTTGAAGGCACAAAAACTAATAAGAAAAGGTTGCTATGCTGTTCTAGCACACGTCGAGAAAGTACAAACTGAAGAAAAGAGCATCAATGATGTTCCCATTGCAAAAGAATTTCCCGATGTATTTCCGAAAGAATTACCGGGATTACCCCCACAGCGATCCGTTGAATTTCAAATAGATCTTGTACCAGGAGCTGCACCAATAGCTCGTGCTCCTTACAGACTCGCACCCAGCGAGATGAAAGAACTGCAAAGCCAATTACAAGAACTTTTAGAGCGTGGTTTCATTCGACCAAGCACATCACCGTGGGGAGCTCCTGTTTTGTTTGTCAAGAAGAAAGATGGTACATTCAGGTTGTGTATCGACTACCGAGAGTTGAACAAACTTACCATCAAGAACCGCTACCCACTATCGAGAATCGACGACTTATTTGATCAACTACAAGGCTCATCTGTTTATTCAAAGATTGACTTACGTTCCGGGTATCATCAAATGCGGGTGAAAGAAGATGATATTCCAAAGACTGCTTTCAGAACACGTTACGGTCATTACGAGTTTATGGTCATGCCGTTTGGTTTAACTAATGCACCAGCTGTGTTCATGGACCTTATGAACCGAGTGTGTGGACCATACCTTGACAAGTTTGTCATTGTTTTCATTGATGACATACTTATTTACTCAAAGAATGACCAAGAACACGGTGAACATTTGAGAAAGGTGTTAGAAGTATTGAGGAAGGAAGAATTGTACGCTAAGTTTTCAAAGTGTGCATTTTGGTTGGAAGAAGTTCAATTCCTCGGTCACATAGTGAACAAAGAAGGTATTAAGGTGGATCCGGCAAAGATAGAAACTGTTGAAAAGTGGAAAACCCCGAAAACTCCGAAACACATACGCCAGTTTTTAGGACTAGCTGGTTACTACAGAAGGTTCATCCAAGACTTTTCCAGAATAGCAAAACCCTTGACTGCATTAACGCATAAATGGAAGAAATTTGAATGGAATGATGAACAAGAGAAAGCGTTTCAGTTATTGAAGAAAAAGCTAACTACGGCACCTATATTGTCATTGCCTGAAGGGAATGATGATTTTGTGATTTATTGTGACGCATCAAAGCAAGGTCTCGGTTGTGTATTAATGCAACGAACGAAGGTGATTGCTTATGCGTCTAGACAATTGAAGATTCACGAACAAAATTATACGACGCATGATTTGGAATTAGGCGCGGTTATTTTTGCATTAAAGACTTAGAGGCACTACTTATATGGGGTCAAAAGTATTATATATACCGACCACAAAACTCTTCAACACATATTTAATCAGAAACAACTGAATATGAGGCAGCGTAGGTGGATTGAATTGTTGAATGATTACGATTTTGAGATTCGTTACCACCCGGGGAAGGCAAATGTGGTAGCCGATGCCTTGAGCAGGAAGGACAGAGAACCCATTCGAGTAAAATCTATGAATATAATGATTCATAATAACCTTACTACTCAAATAAAGGAGGCGCAACAAGGAGTTTTAAAAGAGGGAAATTTAAAGGATGAAATACCCTAAGGATCGGAGAAGCATCTTAATATTCGGGAAGACGGAACCCGGTATAGGGCTGAAAGGATTTGGGTACCAAAATTTGGAGATATGAGAGAAATGGTACTTAGAGAAGCTCATAAAACCAGATACTCAATACATCCTGGAACGGGGAAGATGTACAAGGATCTCAAGAAACATTTTTGGTGGCTGGGTATGAAAGCCGATGTTGCTAAATACGTAGGAGAATGTTTGACGTGTTCTAAGGTCAAAGCTGAGCATCAGAAACCATCAGGTCTACTTCAATAACCCGAAATCCCGGAATGGAAATGGGAAAAAATTACCATGGATTTCATCACTAAATTGCCAAGGACTGCAAGTGGTTTTGATACTATTTGGGTAATAGTTGATCGTCTCACCAAATCAGCACACTTCCTGCCAATAAGAGAAGATGACAAGATGGAGAAGTTAGCACGACCGTATTTGAAGGAAGTCGTCTCCAGACATGGAATACCAATCTCTATTATCTCTGATAGGGATGGCAGATTTATTTCAAGATTCTGGCAGACATTACAGCAAGCATTAGGAACTCGTCTAGACATGAGTACTGCCTATCATCCACAAACTGATGGGCAGAGAGAAAGGACAATACAAACGCTTGAAGACATGCTACGAGCATGTGTTATTGATTTCAGAAACAGTTGGGATCGACATCTACCGTTAGCAGAATTTTTCTACAACAACAGCTACCATTCAAGCATTGAGATGGCGCCGTTTGAAGCACTTTATGGTAGAAAGTGCAGGTCTCCGATTTGTTGGAGTGAAGTGGGGGATAGACAGATTACGGGTCCGGAGATAATACAAGAAACTACCGAGAAGATCATCCAAATTCAACAACGGTTGAAAACCGCCCAAAGTTGACAAAAGAACTACGCTGACATTAAAAGAAAAGATATAGAATTTGAAATTGGAGAGATGGTCATGCTTAAAGTTGCACCTTGGAAAGGCGTTGTTCGATTTGGTAAATGAGGGAAATTAAATCCAAGGTATATTGGACCATTCAACATTATTGATCGTGTCGGACCAGTAGCTTACCGACTTGAGTTACCTCAACAAATCACGGCTGTACATAACACTTTCCACGTCTCGAATTTGAAGAAATGTTTTGCTAAAGAAGATCTCACTATTCTATTAGATGAAATCCAAATCAACAAAAAACTTCAATTCATTGAAGAACCCGTCGAAATAATGGATCGTGAGGTTAAAAGACTTAAGCAAAATAAGATACCAATTGTTAAGGTTCGATGGAATGCTCGTAGAGGACCCGAGTTCATCTGGGAGCGTGAAGATCAGATGAAGAAGAAATACCCGCATCTATTTCCAGAAGATTCGTCAACACCTTCAACAGCTTAAAATTTCGGGACGAAATTTATTTAACGGGTAGGTACTGTAGTGACCCGAACTTTTCCATGTTTATATATATATTAAATGAAATTGTTATTTACATGATTAAGTGTTTCCAACATGGTAAGCAATCAAACTTGTTAAGACTTGATTAATTGAAATTGGTTTCATATAGACAATTGACCACCCAAGTTGACCGGTGATTCACGAACGTTAAAACTTGTAAAAACTATATGATGACATATATATGGATATATATATAGTTAACATGATACTATGATAAGTAAACATATCATTAAGTATATTAACAATGAACTACATATGTAAAAACAAGACTACTAACTTAATGATTTTTAAACGAGACATATATGTAACGATTATCGTTGTAAAGACATTTAATGTATATATATCATATTAAGAGATATTCATACATGATAATATCATGATAATATAATAATTTAAAATCTCATTTGATATTATAAACATTGGGTTAACAACATTTAACAAGATCGTTAACCTAAAGGTTTCAAAACAACACTTACATGTAACGAATAACGATGACTTAACGACTCAGTTAAAATGTATATACATGTAGTGTTTTAATATGTATTTATACACTTTTGAAAGACTTAAATACACTTATCAAAACACTTCTACTTAACAAAAATGCTTACAATTACATCCTCGTTCAGTTTCATCAACAATTCTACTCGTATGCACCCGTATTCGTACTCGTACAATACACAGCTTTTAGATGTATGTACTATTGGTATATACACTCCAATGATTAGCTCTTAGCAGCCCATGTGAGTCACCTAACTCATGTGGGATCCATCATTTGGCAACTAGCATGAAATATCTCATAAAATTACAAAAATATGAGTAATCATTCATGACTTATTTACATGAAAACAAAATTACATATCCTTTATATCTAATCCATACACCAACGACCAAAAACACCTACAAACACTTTCATTCTTCAATTTTCTTCATCTAATTAATCTCTCTCAAGTTCTATCTTCAAGTTCTAAGTGTTCTTCATATATTCTACAAGTTCTAGTTACATAAAATCAAGAATACTTTCAAGTTTGCTAGCTCACTTCCAATCTTGTATGGTGATCATCCAACCTCAAGAAATTTTTGTTTCTTACAGTAGGTTATCATTCTAATACAAGGTAATAATCATATTCAAACTTTGGTTCAATTTCTATAACTATAACAATCTTATTTCAAGTGATGATCTTACTTGAACTTGTTTTCGTGTCATGATTCTGCTTCAAGAACTTCGAGCCATCCAAGGATCCGTTGAAGCTAGATCCATTTTTATATTTTCCAGTAGGTTTATCCAAGGAACTTAAGGTAGTAATGATGTTCATAACATCATTCGATTCATACATATAAAGCTATCTTATTCGAAGGTTTAAACTTGTAATCACTAGAACATAGTTTAGTTAATTCTAAACTTGTTCGCAAACAAAAGTTAATCCTTCTAACTTGACTTTTAAAATCAACTAAACACATGTTCTATATCTATATGATATGCTAACTTAATGATTTAAAACCTGGAAACACGAAAAACACCGTAAAACTGGATTTACGCCGTCGTAGTAACACCGCGGGCTGTTTTGGGTTAGTTAATTAAAAACTATTATAAACTTTGATTTAAAAGTTGTTATTCTGAGAAAATGATTTTTATTATGAACATGAAACTATATCCAAAAATTATGGTTAAACTCAAAGTGGAAGTATGTTTTCTAAAATGGTCATCTAGACGTCGTTTTTTCGACTGAAATGACTACCTTTACAAAAATGACTTGTAACTTATTTTTCCGACTATAAACCTATACTTTTTCTATTTAGATTCATAAAATAGAGTTCAGTATGAAACCATAGCAATTTGATTCACTCAAAACGGATTTAAAATGAAGAAGTTATGGGTAAAACAAGATTGGATAATTTTTCTCATTTTAGCTACGTGAAAATTGGTAACAAATCTATTCCAACCATAACTTAATCAACTTGTATTGTATATTATGTAATCTTGAGATACCATAGACACGTATACAATGTTTCAACCTATCATGTCGACACATCTATATATATTTCGGAACAACCATAGACACTCTATATGTGAATGTTGGAGTTAGCTATACAGGGTTGAGGTTGATTCCAAAATATATATAGTTTGAATTGTGATCAATACTGAGATACATATACACTGGGTCGTGGATTGATTCAAGATAATATTTATCGATTTATTTCTGTACATCTAACTGTGGACAACTAGTTGTAGGTTACTAACGAGGACAGCTGACTTAATAAACTTAAAACATCAAAATATATTAAAAGTGTTGTAAATATATTTTGAACATACTTTGATATATATGTATATATTGTTATAGGTTCGTGAATCAACCAGTGGCCAAGTCTTACTTCCCGACGAAGTAAAAATCTGTGAATGTGAGTTATAGTCCCACTTTTAAAATCTAATATTTTTGGGATGAGAATACATGCAGGTTTTATAAATGATTTACAAAATAGACACAAGTACGTGAAACTACATTCTATGGTTGAATTATCGAAATCGAATATGCCCCTTTTTATTAAGTCTGGTAATCTAAGAATTAGGGAACAGACACCCTAACTGACGCGAATCCTAAAGATAGATCTATTGGGCCTAACAAACCCCATCCAAAGTACCGGATGCTTTAGTACTTCGAAATTTATATCATATCCGAAGGGTGTCCCGGAATGATGGGGATATTCTTATATATGCATCTTGTTAATGTCGATTACCAGGTGTTCACCATATGAATGATTTTTATCTCTATGTATGGGATGTATATTGAAATATGAAATCTTGTGGTCTATTGTTACGATTTGATATATATAGGTTAAACCTATAACTCACCAACATTTTTGTTGACGTTTAAAGCATGTTTATTCTCAGGTGAATACTAAGAGCTTCCGCTGTTGCATACTAAAATAAGGACAAGATTTGGAGTCCATGTTTGTATGATACTGTGTAAAAACTGCATTCAAGAAACTGATTTCGATGTAACATATTTGTATTGTAAACCATTATGTAATGGTCGTGTGTAAACAGGATATTTTAGATTATCATTATTTGATAATCTACGTAAAGCTTTTTAAACCTTTATTTATGAAATAAAGGTTATGGTTTGTTTTAAAAATGAATGCAGTCTTTGAAAAACGTCTCATATAGAGGTCAAAACCTCGCAACGAAATCAATTAATATGGAACGTTTTTAATCAATAAGAACGGGACATTTCATTAGGCGTGCAATAATTCTCAAAATTAGTGATGTTCCCTAATTCTTAGGTTACCAAGCAATAATAATCAGGGGAAAAATATTCATATCAATTGTGGCAATTATCACGTCTACATAATTTAATGGTGGCAATTATCACGTCCACATAATTCAATCGAGAAATGCTTTGCTTGTGTCTATCTCGTCAAACATTTATAAAAGCATTTCATGTATTCGCAGTTCAAAATGTATTTCAAAAGCATTTAATAAAGCAGTTGTAAAAGTAGCGCATGTATTCTTAGTCCCAAAAATGTAAAGAGTAAAAGGGAATCAAATGAACTCACTTAATGTATTTTGTAGTAAAAATACATATGATAAAACTGAACAATGCAGGGTTGGCCTCAGATTCACGAACCTATATCATTTGTATATTTATTAATATATATAGTTGTAACCGTACAATATATATATATAAATTTATTAGTTATATACCTTTAATAATATATATGTTTCATATATTCATTTTGTTATTATTTTTCGTTATGTCATATGTATTAAACATATTTTTAACATATATATTTGTTTATTAATAATAGTAGTTATAATAAAACCAAAATAATATTAGTAGTGGTAAAAATGATAGTAATTATAATACTTAATGATAATTATTATGATATTAATAATTATAATTGTAAAATATTAATTTTTACAATTAATGATAGCTATGTTACTGATTTTAGTAATTACATAATAATAATACCTGGGATAATTCAAATAATACTACTTATGTTAATATTAATAATTCTATTATTTATAGAAAGATACTAATACTAATATTTACGAAAATAATAATAATTCATATTATTTTCATACAAATAATAATCATGATCATAATTTTGATAATAATACTAAAGTGGTAAAAAAAATTATGTTTTTAGTAATACTTATAATAATACTATGATTATATTAATAACATTACTACTTAATAATAAAACTAGAAATGGTAATAATATTAGTAATAACAATAATAATAATCATATTTGTAATTTTAATTATGATAAATAATAAATGGTAACTAATACTTATTTTAGTAATAATAATAATAATAATAACCATAATACTTGTACAAATAACAATCACTAATAATAACAATAATTAAAATATTAATAATAATAATGATATTAATAATAAAGATAATAATAATAGATATAAAATAAATAATATGGTTATACCCTTTATTAAGCTTCCTAAAAAGAACTTGCCCACGACGAGGCTCGAACCCGTGACCCCTCGAATACCCGCACCAACACTTAACCACTCTTCTGCCTCTTGTTTTTCTGAATATTTCTATAGCTAATTTTTTATAACCCGTTACAAATACAGTGCCTTCTTCTTCACCTCCAATACCAATCGATCAGAGACCAGTTCAACTGATAATTTAATTTAGGATATGTAACAGACATAGAAACAAACGGGTTGTATGTGTTCTTGACCAACAGGAACAGATAAATAATTTTTTTTTGTAGAAGTCGATACAAAGCAACAATCCAACAATGATTTAAAAAATTCAAATGGTTCTGGTTCATAATTAACATTATATCAATTTAATTCTAAGACTCAGAAACATTTAAAGAGGTATTAGATTAAAAAAAAAATATTTAAAGAATTTCGTTTGCAACAGACCTATAACCCGTTTTTCAAAGTCCAAATCACATTCGAAAATTTAGAGTGTTTTAGACCACGATCCCAACATGAAATATGTTCCAAATCTATCCTAGAAGCTTTCTGTACAATCAATTTGAATTTAAACGTAAAAACTCAATCGAATTTCGTGATGAACATATTAGTTGACTTTTTGAAATCAAATTTTGACTCCAAAATTAGAGATTGATAGGATAAATTAAACCTTGAAACTTTCCAGATAGATTGAGTGATAGGTTCCTAACAAAATTGCATTAACACAATTTGAAATAGATTTCAAAATCGAGATTTTTGAAGACTTTCACAAGAACAGGGTAGTTTCTGATGTTCTTCCCCTTTTTCTGATTAAATTCCAAAATTTATAGCTGTAATGTAGCGACCCCGACAAATCGTCAAGTGACGGTGTCGGCTACGTGGGTCCCATTACCTGATTATAAGTCTTTAAGATAATGTTTGACCAAAATATGTCGCCTTCATTTCAAAATAAAGATTGTTTCAAAGTTTACAAGAATTGTTCAACCAAAAGTTAAATTACAACGTTATAAGTACGATTGAAATCTAGGCGACACAGTTTAAAGTAAAGTCAAAAGACGCTCCATGAAAAGCTTTGTATACTCGACATCCAATGCAAGTATCAAATAATGAGCGGAAGCATGTATCACATATCGTGCAAGACCTGAGAAAAACATGTAGAAAACTGTCAACGAAAAACGTTGGTGAGATCATAAATGTATTTGTAAAAGTATATTTTGAATCACAAGGTTTAGTATCAAGGCGTATACATCTCTAAAGATGTGTTTGTAAACCACAAGATTTAGTATAAAGTGAATATCAAGCGTATACATCCCAAAAGATGTTGTCTGTATCACGAGCACCCAATTACCAAAACTTAACTGAATCTTCCCTCTGAATTTTGAATATAGTGTTAGAACATACACTATGCACGTTGAAATTATATTTCATCCACTAACGGTAGCGAACCGTCTGAATGAGGGTTCGTTAAACCCGTATGGCCACACAACATAATCACTCGCTTACACTTACACCCTGCAAGTGGAACTAATGATAATTGGATTGAGGACTTTTGTTCTAACTCGTCTGTATCTTTGTATTCGTATTTGTGTTCAAGTATAAAAGTATGAAAAGTATATATACATGTGAAATGTATATAAATATGTAATGTATATGTTTCTCAGCCCACGATTTAAAAGAATAAAAGTTGTTGAAAAGGTGGGACTATGATCTCACCTCGAGTGCACGAGTATAAATGTACTTCACAAAGTATACGTGTGCATGAAAGTTGCTTAGCCTTGACCTAAACAAGTAAGTTATATCAATTAACCGGTTACGACACAAGGTCGGGTGAAATGTGTTCAATTAGTCCTATGGCTCGTTACGACTCGATTAAATATAGCATGTGAATCACGTTGCCAAGTTTCATGCGAGAATCAAGTATAAAAGCATGTTAGAAAGGTTGTATAAGTATTTGGTTAAGTTTGATTAAAAGTCAACTTGGTCGGGTCAAAGTCAACAGAAAAGTCAACGGGGTCGGGTCGGGTATCCGACAATTTTTCTAAGTTATATAATCATATATGAGCATGTTGGCCAAGTTTCATGTTAATCGGAGGTCCGTAGCATAGCAAACATTTTTATGTCAAATGACCAAAGTGACAGCCAGTTTTAGTGCATCAGGACGGCGTCCCAATTTCCAGGACGGCGTCCTGATATGAAGAGTGGGACGGCGTCCCAATTGCCAGGACGGCGTCCTGATATAAAGGGTGGGACGGCGTCTAGGAGGTTGGGACGGCGTCCCAAAAGGCTTACAGACCCTGTTTGCAGAAAACACAAGGCACGAGCCAAACTTCAATCAATCCTAGTTTATGATCCGCAAACAATCAAGACATGTATTTTATATCACCGGAAAGCTCTTTCGACAAGGAACACAACTAGATACATTTCCTAAATCAAATTTATCATTTTAGACAACAAAAATCTCGTCGAAAGTTCGTTAAACGTTCCAAAACAAGGTTTCAAGTTCATCAATTGCAATTCAAGTTTCGGGAATCCAATTTATACATATGATATGCCGTTTTGAAGGTAATGAAACATGTAATACAACTAAACACTTACTAACAACATTTCATGGCATTCAAATCATCAAAAGTTCATTTAAAGTCTATCAAACTCTAACGAAAATTCACAAAAATCAATAGTCATGAGTTTGATGTTTCCTTAATCAACCTATACATCAAAACGAAGCTAAAGATACTAGTAACACAATTAAAACATGCACTTTAACAATCTAACAACATTAACTCATCCAAAATCAAGGATTTAGCACACCCATTTCAAATGTTCAAACTAGTTACTCCAAACCACAAATCGAGCAAACAAAACATATATTCATGTTACACACGAGCCATAGACACTAACTAACACAATTTCAAGTATATAAAACGAATTTAGAGAAATTTAGTGTTTTAGAAATGTTACCCAAAATGGATGAAATTGGTACCAAATCGAAGAGGATGATGAGAGGATCACGAATATGTAATTTGTTTTGAAGTTTGCTTCCCGATCCGAATTTAGATGATGATTCTATGAAGTTGGGGTTTGTGTGTGTTCTTGCTAGAGAGAAAGAGAGAGAGGGAGATGATGGAAATGGTGGAGAAATGGGTTGACTAGTTGACCTAGTCAACTAGTTTGCCCATTTGGCAACTCCGGTCCCTCGAGTTTCAAAGCGGGTGCGGGATTTAACCGATTGAATATTTTTAAAACGCTCGAGTAAACGGGTGATGTCAAAATTAAATAGCGGGAATATAATGAACGTTACTCACGGAAACTATTAATTTAAATACGAAAGATTATGTTTTAAAAAAAAAAGACGGTGTTAAAATTAAATTTAACGAAAAAACGCGGGATGTTACATGTAAAAGGTTTCTATGATTGATAAATGATAAAGTGAGGTTTATTCGTATCTCTTGTCATCGAAATCATTTATTTATAAATTGAATCGATGGTCAACAAGCTTTATTCATCCAGTACAGAAATAATAAAAAAAAATAAAAAGTGAAAGTGATTGGAAACTAAATTTGGTCAACAAGCTTTATTCCCAAAATGGATTACACCTTTCCAAGGTGCGGTTTCTCAATATTACGCGGTTACACACTGGGATTTGTGAGGTTTTCATCTAAGTTTGGTATAACTCTTTTGGCGACTACGGATCGTCTCGAGCCCTCCTCGGATTTGAATGATTTCAATTGTTGTTTCTTGATGGAGTTCAGATTTCGGTGGTTGATGCTTTGGTTAAATGAACAGGGGTATGACATTAGCGGTCATATAGGGTTTCGGAAAGTGCGGGTGAGCACACGGGTGGTAACTACTGTTGTGCGAGTGATCTACTAAAGGTGACAATACGAGCTTGTGACATGTCTCTCCAAGACGTAAATCGTTCGTTTTCTCGGTTCATCGGTTGTGGGAGATACGCGGTACTCACGTCTAAGCGGGTTCCCAAGGTTCCTTGTAAAATTAGAAGTGAAACGAGTATTTCAATACGGAATAATTGACAAAGATACACCGTGTTGGAATAGAATCTCTTAAGATACGTTTGAACAAGTTAGTTAGTGTTCGAAAAATGTTCGTTAGGACTATTCACCCTCGTGGCGAATACTTATGAAATATGAGGAGTTTCTCTATCCATGGAGAAATGTTACAAGGAGTTTCTTTAAACGAAAATGCGAGCGATAAAGATAGGAGTGAAATGAGGACTTAGAATAGGATGAGCTTACATCTCGAGGTTGCCATAACGTGCCTCTAGTTGTCAAAAGTTGAAGTCTGAAAGAGAAACGAGGTAGTACACGTAGTTGTATAGTTCGGGGTTGAATAATAGTTGGCCGATTATCAGAAACACAAGGACGTTAAGTCAAAGAAGAGTGAAGTATCATTGGATTGTGTGTTATCTTAAATTCCAGTAATATCAGACGGAAATGGTGAAATATCAGAGGTATGTAGTGTGGTACGTGATGACGAGAAAATTGATCGGATCCACAATTTAGTATTCGACTTCTTCGTGTAAAATAACGAATTTAACTAGAAATGTTGGTGTGAAGAATCACGCTCAAGGCTCGAACACGGAGAGGTTTAAAGTTTTCCTTAGTGAGTTAACGAGTTTAAAAGTCATGTAACACGAGAAAAGTCAGAAATGAATCTTCGGTAATAACAGACGAGATCTAAGATTTTACGAATACAAGTCTGAGTGGGGAGAGTTTCCTGATTACATGTGGCTTGATTTTGAGATTGATTGTAATGCCTTGACCATTAACATTTTGGTCTAGAAAATTGGACTTCGTTCAACAGAAATTCTCACTCGGAGAATTTGGTATAAAGTTGCTCTTTTCTCAAAAGTTCGAGCGTAAGATGGTGATGTTGTTCGTTTTCCTTCTTTACTTAAATAAGTTAAGACGTCATCTATAAATATGATAACAGATTTGTCTAGATAAGTTGCATACGTGATTTAGGAGGTTCATGAATACGGACGGAGTCCTAAATAAATCAAACGGTACTAAGAGAGATTTACAACTAACGTTGCGAGTTCGGAAATGGCTTAGGAGACATCGTCTCACTTAACCCCCAATTGATGATAACCGGAACGGAGGTCGTTTTGGAATACACACGGGATTCATGCAAGAAATCATGAGGTCATGGATGCGAGGGAGAGGGTATCGGTTTCCAACCGAAAATTACTCAGTTCACAATAATCTATACAAGATGATGGGGAAACATTTTTTTTTTTTTTTTTTTTTTTTTTTTTTTTTTTTTTTTACGAATAGGTTTCGAGCTCCCTAGTTCTATAGGTGTCAAGTCAAAAGTCTTAACGTATATCCTCCAATAAAATTTTTATAGGCACACAATATTTTTCCGTTGGTCACTTAAATTGCCTAAGTAGTGTCTAGGGGAAAAAGTGGAATGTAAAGAGCACGAGTCAAAGACTTGGTTAATAAACATCTAGTGGTAATCGAATCGAATAAGTATGAAATATACGGTTTGTTGTGAAGAAACGTACCCGTGACTAGTCCATCGTCGTCTCGGGCATCCTAGGTGTCGATGTTGAAAGTTCAACGGCGTGCGTTGGGGTTGATTTTCTTATTTGGGCACGCACTCCTAAAATGTCCCGGTTGGCCACATTCAAAACAAACACCCGTCTTGGGTGCATTGGGCTCCTTTTGAGCGACGGGAGTGGTATTCCTACAATCGTGGGCTACATGGCCACTTCTTTGACACTTCAAGCAAAATGGTTTTCCACATTCGCCTAAATGATGTTTGTAGCACTCGTTACAATACGGTAGGTGTCCGGTATAACCCCTCTTGCCGTCGGAGGTGTAAGGCTTCTTAGCAAAGTTGTTGTTGCTTGATTGAGAGGGTTCCCACTTCCTTTTGTTGCCGCCCGATTTATCCTCGGCCTTAGGTGCCGGAACTACGATTTCGTCAACCGTTTCAATTAGTTGGCGAGCCATGTTCATAGCGGCTTGATGAGTAGTGGGTTTGGATGAAATCACCCCTTGTTTGATGCTTTTTGGAAGACCGAGCATGTAGAGTTCAATCCTTTGAGATTCGGGGTTAACAAGATTAGGACACATCAAGGATAGTTCGGCGAAACGTTGATTATAAGCTTTAAGATCGTTTCCAACCGCTTTCAAAGCTCTTAGTTCTCCCTCAAGCTTTCGGGTTTCTTCGCGCGGAAAATATTCAACAATCATCTTTTCCTTTAGATCGGCCCAAGAGAGGGCATGAGCTTCATCGGTACCCACCGATTGAACATAGGTGTTCCACCATGTTAGAGCAATTCCGGAGAAAGTGTGAGTGGAGTATTTGACCTTGTCTTGGTCCCGACAACCGCTTATGCTAAAGACGGCTTCCGTTTGCTCAAACCATCGGGTGAGCACGACCGGTCCCCCGGTTCCATCAAAAGTGTGAGGTTTGCACCCCATGAAAGCTTTATAGGAGCACCCCTCGTTTGAGTTTCCGGCTCCATTGTTGTTGTTGTTGTGGTTGTTATTATTATTGTTGTTGGATGAGTGACCGGCCATGGCCGCATCTACGGCGGTAGCTATCATCCGTTCGAGAGCTTGTTCGGGAGTTTCATTGCGGCGTACGCGACGAGGAGCCATTGTTCCTTCAAGACACAAGAATATCGTTGGTTAGTATTTTCAACAATACTAACCGGAGTATGGATTAAGGATAGAGAGAAAATTTTCTTTGACTCGCCCTAAATTCTTTATGTCATAATGTCGGAACGTCCATGTGAATCACCGTAATATAATCCCGGAAATTATATTACCCTGATTCTCATGTGCATTTAACATTACTTCATAAAGTCAAGGTGGCGCATCAACAAAATTTATCAACGTAAGATCAAGTTCGAATACGAGTTAGATATGATAGAAGAGTTCGAGTATAAATGCACAAATAGTCAAGTAATTCCTACTTCAGTCTATATGCCGGTTGTAGTCTAGATTCACCTATGTACCCTATGACTCGGGGTGGACACAAATGAACTCTAAATCCCTACAACCAAGGCTCTGATACCAACTGTAGCGACCCCGACAAATCGTCAAGTGACGGTGTCGGCTACGTGGGTCCCATTACCTGATTATAAGTCTTTAAGATAATGTTTGACCAAAATATGTCGCCTTCATTTCAAAATAAAGATTGTTTCAAAGTTTACAAGAATTGTTCAACCAAAAGTTAAATTACAACGTTATAAGTACGATTGAAATCTAGGCGACACAGTTTAAAGTAAAGTCAAAAGACGCTCCATGAAAAGCTTTGTATACTCGACATCCAATGCAAGTATCAAATAATGAGCGGAAGCATGTATCACATATCGTGCAAGACCTGAGAAAAACATGTAGAAAACTGTCAACGAAAAACGTTGGTGAGATCATAAATGTATTTGTAAAAGTATATTTTGAATCACAAGGTTTAGTATCAAGGCGTATACATCTCTAAAGATGTGTTTGTAAACCACAAGATTTAGTATAAAGTGAATATCAAGCGTATACATCCCAAAAGATGTTGTCTGTATCACGAGCACCCAATTACCAAAACTTAACTGAATCTTCCCTCTGAATTTTGAATATAGTGTTAGAACATACACTATGCACGTTGAAATTATATTTCATCCACTAACGGTAGCGAACCGTCTGAATGAGGGTTCGTTAAACCCGTATGGCCACACAACATAATCACTCGCTTACACTTACACCCTGCAAGTGGAACTAATGATAATTGGATTGAGGACTTTTGTTCTAACTCGTCTGTATCTTTGTATTCGTATTTGTGTTCAAGTATAAAAGTATGAAAAGTATATATACATGTGAAATGTATATAAATATGTAATGTATATGTTTCTCAGCCCACGATTTAAAAGAATAAAAGTTGTTGAAAAGGTGGGACTATGATCTCACCTCGAGTGCACGAGTATAAATGTACTTCACAAAGTATACGTGTGCATGAAAGTTGCTTAGCCTTGACCTAAACAAGTAAGTTATATCAATTAACCGGTTACGACACAAGGTCGGGTGAAATGTGTTCAATTAGTCCTATGGCTCGTTACGACTCGATTAAATATAGCATGTGAATCACGTTGCCAAGTTTCATGCGAGAATCAAGTATAAAAGCATGTTAGAAAGGTTGTATAAGTATTTGGTTAAGTTTGATTAAAAGTCAACTTGGTCGGGTCAAAGTCAACAGAAAAGTCAACGGGGTCGGGTCGGGTATCCGACAATTTTTCTAAGTTATATAATCATATATGAGCATGTTGGCCAAGTTTCATGTTAATCGGAGGTCCGTAGCATAGCAAACATTTTTATGTCAAATGACCAAAGTGACAGCCAGTTTTAGTGCATCAGGACGGCGTCCCAATTTCCAGGACGGCGTCCTGATATGAAGAGTGGGACGGCGTCCCAATTGCCAGGACGGCGTCCTGATATAAAGGGTGGGACGGCGTCTAGGAGGTTGGGACGGCGTCCCAAAAGGCTTACAGACCCTGTTTGCAGAAAACACAAGGCACGAGCCAAACTTCAATCAATCCTAGTTTATGATCCGCAAACAATCAAGACATGTATTTTATATCACCGGAAAGCTCTTTCGACAAGGAACACAACTAGATACATTTCCTAAATCAAATTTATCATTTTAGACAACAAAAATCTCGTCGAAAGTTCGTTAAACGTTCCAAAACAAGGTTTCAAGTTCATCAATTGCAATTCAAGTTTCGGGAATCCAATTTATACATATGATATGCCGTTTTGAAGGTAATGAAACATGTAATACAACTAAACACTTACTAACAACATTTCATGGCATTCAAATCATCAAAAGTTCATTTAAAGTCTATCAAACTCTAACGAAAATTCACAAAAATCAATAGTCATGAGTTTGATGTTTCCTTAATCAACCTATACATCAAAACGAAGCTAAAGATACTAGTAACACAATTAAAACATGCACTTTAACAATCTAACAACATTAACTCATCCAAAATCAAGGATTTAGCACACCCATTTCAAATGTTCAAACTAGTTACTCCAAACCACAAATCGAGCAAACAAAACATATATTCATGTTACACACGAGCCATAGACACTAACTAACACAATTTCAAGTATATAAAACGAATTTAGAGAAATTTAGTGTTTTAGAAATGTTACCCAAAATGGATGAAATTGGTACCAAATCGAAGAGGATGATGAGAGGATCACGAATATGTAATTTGTTTTGAAGTTTGCTTCCCGATCCGAATTTAGATGATGATTCTATGAAGTTGGGGTTTGTGTGTGTTCTTGCTAGAGAGAAAGAGAGAGAGGGAGATGATGGAAATGGTGGAGAAATGGGTTGACTAGTTGACCTAGTCAACTAGTTTGCCCATTTGGCAACTCCGGTCCCTCGAGTTTCAAAGCGGGTGCGGGATTTAACCGATTGAATATTTTTAAAACGCTCGAGTAAACGGGTGATGTCAAAATTAAATAGCGGGAATATAATGAACGTTACTCACGGAAACTATTAATTTAAATACGAAAGATTATGTTTTTAAAAAAAAAGACGGTGTTAAAATTAAATTTAACGGAAAAACGCGGGATGTTACATGTAAAAGGTTTCTATGATTGATAAATGATAAAGTGAGGTTTATTCGTATCTCTTGTCATCGAAATCATTTATTTATAAATTGAATCGATGGTCAACAAGCTTTATTCATCCAGTACAGAAATAATAAAAAAAAATAAAAAGTGAAAGTGATTGGAAACTAAATTTGGATACTTCAGATATTGGAATCGTTCTAGTACAGCTTTTGAAGACAGAATCCAAAATATCCAACAGGTTGATAATGATATAAAACATATGACGTATTTATTTATTTTTATTTATGTATAACTGTATTTATATTTATATATAAACCGTAGTTATTTATTAATTTATTTGTATACATGTAATTTGTATATGTCATTATAATATATATGTACATCTGCATATCTGCATCATTATTTATATATGTATTCTACATAATAAAGAAACATAATATTTATTAATAATACAACATTAATATTTAACATTAATATTAACAACAATAATGAAACTAATACTAATAGAAATAATAATTATAATAGAAATAATAATAGTTATTAATTATATTATTATTATAAAATAATAATAATAATGATAATCATAACCTTAAATGGTAATTTTTAATAATCAGATTAACAATAATACTTTTAGTAATAATAATAATAACTAAGATTATAATTGTACTAATAACAATGATATTAATAATGACAATAAATAATACTAATAATATTAATAATAATATATCAAATTACATGTATCAATCCTGATATTAATATTAATGATTATATTAATAATGAAAGTAATAATACTTATATAACAACAATATTTTAACTTGTTATTAAATTTAATTTATTAATATTTCATATTATTAATTATGTAATACTTATATATTAAGTAATAACATATTTGAGTATTTAATATTTACATATTTTGTATATAGTACTATACACAAACAATGTACAAATTTCATATATGTTAATATAGATTTATTTTAATAACAACCTTATTATCTTGTATATTATTTTATATATTTTGATTTTTAATGTTTCAATTATATTTAATTATTATGTATATACACTATCTTATTTATTTATTTATTTATTTATTTATTTAAATACATAATTAATTACATCCAATTGTTCGTGAATCGTCGGAAATAGTCAAGGGTTAATTGAATGTATAACAACAGTTCAAAATTTTGAGATTCATGTAAATAGACTTTGGTTATCATATCGAAACTATATAAGATTAAGTTTAAATTTGGTCAGAAATTTCTGGGTCGTCACATCATGTAGTACATTTCTCAGGTGAGATTTTTACATGAATGTTAATTAAGTTCAGACATCATGATGGGAGGAGTGAACCTTGTCCTTGTCTTCAAGGTAGGACAACCTTCGACCAATTTTTAGGATGTTTACATGAATCACACTATTTTGTCCCTGTGTAGAGAGGGAACTAAAGTTGAGTGGGTTTTCAAGAGGAGGTTTATGGGCCTGTTTGGTCGATGCTCTGCATATTGGGTATGAAGAGACTTGAGTGGAATAGTGAAAAGGAGATGTCATTCCAACATATGCGAAAAGTTTGGTCAGGTGGAGACCATACGAAAGAGACATATGAGCGTTTTGAGCTGCATGTTGCATTCTAGATGCCATGAAATATGTAACATTTACTTTGGATGAGTTTAAGAGACACCATAGAAGCGTAATCTCATTTGCATTAAGTCGTTCAAGTAGTTCACCCTTTCCATAGACATTTGCAGTGATGATCTGTTGCCAAAGATCATACGTTGAAGCAAGATGACGGCGAAGAAATCCATCTTTTTTGATGAACTCGGGTTGAAGTGTTCCATTACACAATATGTCAAGAACACTATCTCTCTTTACCCATTCAGGGAATTCATCAAATGAATTTGGGTTTAGGAAGAATGTTCGTCCTTCATTCGAAACATCCATGATATTTCTAAATTCTTCAAGAGTCAAAGAATAATTCTTTCCTTGAAGAGAAAATAAAATTTTCTCTTTATTTTGTGAAAATTGAAAGTTATCACAGAATTCTTTGATGTGAAGAAGGTAAAGTGGTCCTCTTAGATTGAGGAAAGTGTCCCACTTGATATTTGAGAGGTTTTCAAGAGAATAGATAGATATGTGATGTGTGAGTACTTGATATGGCTGAAATAGACGATTTTATTCGTGCGGTTTCGTTAGGCCGCATGATGTCCAATTCAGTTGATCAAGGTGGCAAACAGTGGTCTTGTTTAATTATATTATGTAGGGGCCTAAATTTACTTTTACTTTCTAAGGTGTAGAAGGTGTAAGTTAACCTAGTGTCGTGTTTTTAATGGATTAACGAATTGAAGATCAAGTGGATAATTGTCTTTTATTTAAATTACCTAGATGAAGGATAGTAGTTGGTTTAAGCTAAAAGTCCTAAGTGCGGAAAAGTAAATAAGTGGGAGGATATCCAGAGTATGCAGATCAGGGAAATGTTGACCAAGATATCAGTGTTGGGTTAGGGAAAGGTAATTATGCTTATGTTAAGACTATTCTTGGAATGATGTAGATCTGGTTGGATGAGCCAATTACACAGACCTACTTGTCTCTGAACTCTCGGAGTTCTCTTTGAGCAGTGAGAAGTATGTCACTTGGTTGTATAATTGAAAGGTAGCTATACCTCGAAGGTTATCCTTAGTAAAGTACTAGGTTTATTAGTGAGTTGAGCTCTAATCCTAACCCTTGTTATCAGTTTGGTTGACTGAATCACAACGTGCCATGTTGATTGAACATTGATCACAAACGGAAGGAGTCTGTCGGTTTAAGTTGGCAAAACCTTAAATGAAAACTAACAACCATCCATCATACTAATGAAATCATATCAGTTCAAGCATTATATAGCATTACAGTTGATATACTGAAAGTAAAGTAGATAGAAACCTAATAAATACCTAAACAGTTGATATGACTAAGTCCTAAGGCAACAATCAAACAAGAACATGCAATAGGCTTGGGTCACACAGTGAAGGCACTAACTAGATCTTAATAGCTCCTAAGAAGTCTCTTCAGAACAGTCAATAGGCATACTAGGTCATTCATGTCTCAATTCCTAAGTTTCGTGTCCTAAAAGCGCATTAAATGCCTCTCGGGAACTCCGGCCATACCGAGTTCATAGAATCTTCAGATACAGTATAACCAGGGGTCTTAATCCTATGAAGTTGCTAATTTCATATAGGTGGACAAGTCCGGATCACAAACTAGGTTGTTCAATCCTTAAGATGCTAGCATATAAATCTATCAGACTTCCTAGTTCAGTATTATGACAGTAATCGTACTAAATTAACATAATTACGCTAACCCAAACTTCTATCATGGCAACATACAGATTAATTAAGCTATCATGGTAATATCGGAACGCATTATTAAACATAAAAAGTAAGAACACATGTTTAATACAAAAGATAAGCGTTTCAGATAAAAACCTGAAAAGGCTGAAGAAATCTGCCCGAGATCGCAGGGACTCGCCGGGATATCCTCCGGAAAATAAAAGCTAAGCTAACTACTACTAAAAACTAACTAAAAATTTGAAAATATAAAGTGAATTACAAATTGAGTGTGTGTTGAAATGCAGGGGCCGTTTGGCAAGTCAAGCCGTTTACAGGGGCCGTTTATCCTGACCGTTTGGCAGGCCGTTTGTGAGCCAGGTAGGCTGTTTGGCAAGCCATTTGGTCTGCATGGTCAGCTGATATTCACTGGATCGTAACTCGATTTCTTGTCTTTCACTATTTTCGCTATAGAATCTTCGAGCTCCGTTTTACTTGATTCTTTTTGCATCACCTTCGTAATTACTTAATCTACAAAATCAATCGAAAAAGCGATAATTTTTCCGACAAAGTTTGAATCTTTATTGTTCTAGGGCTTATTATTGGGGGTAAAAATGTGACTTTTTGGCCGATATCAAATACCTCACACTTAGCTTTGCTTGTACTCAAGCAAAAAGCGGGAATATAAGGTTCTTTCTAATAGATTCTCCCTTGCCCACCCGTGGATCTTTTTATTATGCCTTCATCAGAAGTAGTCACATCTTTCAAAAGTATTAGAAAAAGTTTTGAGCTTCGATGATTTGGTCGCTAGATTTCAATTGCGGCCATAGTGAAAAAGGCATACTTTCCAACTCTCAGATGTAAAGTATACATGATCAGGCTCCTTACTAGCGGATCACTCATGTCACTCAAGTGTTTAGGGTGTCCTAATCTAATTGTATTGTCGCTCAGAAACCAGCCGTGTAACAGTTCTCATAATAGGCTTGGTAGAGCATCGATATCTCAACCGGTTAAGTAAGGACGACTCTGATCTTCTTCCTAGGCATTCTTTTAAGAGGAAGACGGGTTGTGGGGTTTGTTTGGGAAATTTTTATGGATTGGTGAAAGGTATCCAGATCTTTTGATTTCGAGAGAATTGATAGACTTTGATTCTTCAGAGTATCCATTTTTGGATAGAGAATGGCTTGGAATCCGTAAAAAGTTTCTTTGGAAGAGACGGATTTTGTTAAGACTTTGTCTAGAATTTTCTTTTGCTCCTCCGGTATCATTCTTGGGGCAACATCCCGGGTTTTTCTTTGCCATTATTTCTAGAGACTTTTCTCTTCCATATATATATATATATATATATATATATATATATATATATATATATATATATATATATATATATATATATATATATATATATATTTGGCATACCCTTTCTTCATAACTTTGTCTTTCGTTCCTAGTACCCAGAGAGGAAGTGATAATCCACTGAAAATAGGTCTTTGACCTATCAAAAACAATATCAAAAATAATCAGGGGTTCGAAATCTTTTAACAAGTGCTTTTGAAGCGAATTTGATCGATCTATCTTTTCATTAATCTCTGGATCTTTTGATAAATGGAAAGGGGAATGAAGGTGTATTTTTGGGAGTGAATTTGGGGTGAATATTTCTGATTCATTAACTCTTTATGTGAGTTGGTTGGTTTAAATTGCGTGGAGTGGAAACGGAAATGTATGGCTTTTTGTCTTCTCTATTCAGAATGATTTCAGAAGGAGTATCGCACCTGCACCACGTATGGCGCTTACTAACGATTGGTATTGAAATGTATGTCAGAACTAAGCTCTAACTTGTACCGTACACAGGCACGTTCATCAATTGAAATGACAAAGTACTGTAGATTTGATGGGTCATACAGATACTTTGGGTCCAAGAGTCCTCACTTTTTGGGAGTAGGGGTCGTGCTTGATCATGCGTAGCCTTTTACATATTTTCTTAAAAGAAATCTTTTGACACAAAACATAAGTTTCAGCTTAATCGTTCCGTTCTAATGAATGTTCCGAAAACCGATTTCTAGCAATTTTATTAGATCTTTTGGGCAAAACAAGGTAAGAATTTTTCGAAATCACCCAATATCCATTGCTTAATTACTTTTTAGACAAAAGAATTTTTCAAAAACTTGGCATTTTACGGTTACTTGTCCTTTAAATCTTTACCCAATACCCCACACTTAGAAGAACATTGTCCCTAATGTTCTCTGAAAAAGAATATTTTAATACTTTATTAATTAAGTACTTCTAAAATTTCCAAGTTAGTTGCGGGGGTGACCCCACACTTAGAGATTTTAGTGCGTAATATTTGAAATAGGTTTGAGGAAATATTAGTTCCTTGTGGTCATGTGACTTTCCTAGTGCTGGGCCTTCCTACGGTCGGTCTCCTAATTGCTGGAAAGGACCAGTCTCTGTTGATAAAATTTTTGTATGAAGAACAAAAATAGAAAGGCAACATTTCCACTATATATAACTTTTTAGTATAATGTTTCAAAAAAGATAAAACTAAAAGTAAATAAAGTAGTCTATGAGATACTATCCTGGTCAATGTGCCGAGTCGTGTCTGCGAAGTATCCATGAAGTCCGAAGGGATCATCATCATCCTCTAGTCTCGGCAAATACTCAAGTGGTTGCCCTATATCCAACTCAGGGCCTAATAGTGAATCCAAACAAAGGTCTGATGGCAACTCCATGTGTGATAGGCTCGAGAAAGGATCCTCATCAGGGATGTTCCCGTAATCTCAAAAACCTAGGTTGTGGGTGGCTCAACTGATATGGGAATCATGACTAGGTGGCAACCCTCAAGTAGCTCAGTGACTGGGAGTGCCTCGGTGACTGGAGCAGGTGAAACGGCTAAGACAGGCAGCGTGATGGGAACAGGAGTAGCATGTGCTGGGATGGCAGCTGAAGCGACTGAGTGAACTAAGACCGGTGTGAAACGCCTGGGTGTAGCTTGTTGTGTCGGCTGAACATGACGTGCTAGCCTAAATGACGACGGGCCCAGAATACCACGCGGATCCCCTCGCGCTGAAGGTATGCTCTAAGAGCTCGATAAAGCCTCTGCTGGTCTTTGAGTAATGCCCATGTAACATCTGGGTCATTCAATGTGGCTCCATAGTGTATCACCATCTGTGGCTCATGTGTCTCTAGTGGCTGTGTATGCTCAGCAGGTCTCCTAGCTAAACGTCTAGATCATCGAACAGGAGGAGCTGGCGGTGTTGTACCAATATATTCCTCAACACTCTCCAATATCAATCGCCTTGGGCCTAACTGCCCCGTTGATGTCCTGTTCTGATTAGCACTGCTTTCCGATGAGTAAACTCTAGGAGTCCTCCTCCTACGAACTGGGATGTAAACTGAAGCTCCTGAACTTGGCATGTTGCCTGAACACATTCAACAAACTTGTAAGTACTAAGCACAAGTATGGCGCTTAGTTGTTAGTACACAGTGATAATATTTGTATAGACTGAAAATAATTTGAAATAAAAATAAAGAAAATAAAAAGGATAAGCAAGGGGTACCTCCCAAGAGCGCTTTGTTTAGCAAGTCGTTACAGCTCAACTTTTCTTTGCTAGATCTTCAGAATGGATCAAAGGAGAAGAGGTGCTCCTCCTTATCGTGGTCTTCTAGATAAGCTTTTAGCCGGTGGCCATTGACTTTGAAGTTTCCAGTAGGTCCTTCTAATTCCACGGCTCCGTGTGGAACAGTATGTACAACTTTGTAGGGCCTACTCCATCTTGATCTAAATTTTCCAGCGAACTTCTTGAATCGAGAATTAAACAGCAGAACTTTATCTCCAGGAGCGAACTTTGTAGGAATCAATTTTGCATCATGTGTCAGCTTAGTTCGTTCCTTGTAGATGTATGACGGTTCGTATGCTTGGTCTCTTAATTCAGCGAGTTCATTCATCTGCATCTTTCGATGCTTAGCGGTAACTAAGGGATCGATGTTGTAGGTCTTCAGAGCCCAGAGAGCTCTATATTCGAGTTCCGGCGGAAGGTGATAGACTTTTCCATAGATCATGCGGTAGGGTGTAGTCCCTAGAGGATTATTGTAAGTAGTCCGGAATGCCCACAGAGCATCGTCTAGTTTCTCGGCCCATATTTTTCCATGATGGCCGACGGTGCGTTGTAGAATTCTTTTGAGTGCTCTGTTGGTGACCTCTGCTTGTCCGTTAGTTTGCAGATGACAGGCAGTGGACATTTTGTGGGTAACTCTGTATTGTTGCATCACCTTCATAAACTGAGTATTGCATATGTGTGTGCCTCTATCACTTATTATTGCGCGGGGAGCTCCAAATCGGCAGAAGAGTCTCTTCAGGAAGTTGGTGACGACCTTGGCATCATTGGTTGGAAATGCTTGGGCTTCGACCTATTTGGAGACGTAATCTACTACTACGAGGACATATTCTTTCCTATTAGACTTTAGGAATGGCCCCATGAAGTCTAATTCCCATATATCGAAGATCTCGCAAGCTTGGTGATGATGTGCGAGGTGGTACGCGAAATACTATTATTGTTTACTACGAAATAAGACGAAATATTACACAAGTTTTTATTAATTTACCGATGTGATATACCTAAACCTTGCTACAACACTATAGGCAGTGTACCTAATCGTAGAGTAGTGTAGTTTTTAGTAAGTCCGGTTCGTTCCACAGGGAGCTACTTGAAAACGTACTATATTTTTAAAACTATATTTGTAAATATATATATATATATATATATATATATATATATATATATATAAGTAGTATTATTATTATTATAAAAAGGGGGGTTTTACCGTTTAATGACCGGTTTGTCGATTTTAAATAAAGCGTAAAGATAAATGACAATAATTAAAGTGCGTAAAATAAATTGGGATAAATAAAATGACAGTAAATAAAATTGCTAGTAAATGAAAGTACGATGAGGAATACAATAAAACAATTATGCTTATTTAAACTTCCGTAATCATGATGTTTGACATGTTGATTTTAATTAATTGTCCTGGGTTAATTGTCCTTTGTCCTGGTTTATTTGATACCTATCTGGTTTTGGTCCATAATAGTCCATCGGTCATAATTATAAAATGCTCGGCAAATTTAACCTTATACCCGAAGTCAAATAGTCCAACTAATTAGGGATTCGAACTGTAACAAGGTCTTAATACTTTGTTTAATGAATACACCAGGATATCGACTGTGTGTAATCCAAGGTTTTAATACTTTGTTAACAATTACACCAATTACCCTTTAATGTAATCCACCCATGTTTCAACAAGTCTATTAACTATTAATCCAGTTCCGTGTCCGGTAAAATGAACAATTATTGGTATTTATAGATATCCCGCCCATCGTATCCGATTAAGCGTATGTGGTTATATATAGATACGTCAAATTGTAACCTTTATATTAAATTAACGAGGTATCGTTAATTTAATATAAAGACCATTAATAGCCCATAGTCTAATTTCCACAAGTTTCGTTCTTTTGTCCAAACCCCAATTATGGTACAAAGCCCAAATACCCCGTCTTTAATATTTAGTCCAACATCACAATTACTTCGGCTCAAATAAGCATAATAATAACTTAGTTACGAGACATTAATTTAAAAAGGAGAACATAACTTACATTGAGTATTTATCGCGTAGCTTTACACAGACAGAACTTCGACTTTAGAACCCGTAAAATAACTTTTACATAAACCAAACTAATCTAATATAAAACTACCCTATACTATATATATATATATATATATATATATATATATATATATATATATATATATATATATATATATATATATATATATATATATATATATATATATATATATATATATATATATATATATTTATAAATTAAACAGAGGGAGTAATCTATATTGTGGTGTGTTTTTTTTCTGGCCAAACTCGTTGCTTATTCATAGATGTGGCCAGGATTTTGGCCCCATGCGATCGCATGGATTTTTGGCTTCCGGGCCATGCGATCGTATGGCCAGCTGGATCCAGCCACATTTGATTTGTTTCCTTGCTTGTCGACGTTTTATTTAAATATATATAATATATAAATAATTTATATAATTATTTAAATATTATATTATATTCTTGTGCATAGTTGACTTGTAATTTTTTGTCCGTTGCGTCGGGCGTTGATAGTTGGCTCAGGTCCCAGTTCTGGATTTTCGAACGTCCTTTCTTATATTTTAATATCTTGTACTTTGCGTTCCGCAACTTGTACTTTTGTCATTTTTAGACGTTTCTCATCAATAAATTGAACCACTTGGATTGTATCTTGTACATTTGAGCTTTTTGGTCATTTGCATTTTCAAATCTTCGTTTTCGCCTTTTGTCTTCACACTTATTTAATATAAACGATTACAACTTAAAATAGGATAATTACAACTAAATAATTTACATATTGGGAGGATATTGCTACTAAATATATGTTCATTTGGAGCACTATCAAATATCCCCACACTTGAACGTTGCTTGTCCTCAAGCAATACATAACTTGAAATAAAATCACACTTCACTCGAATCACTTTTTTATTCTCACACTTTATACATCAGTGATTTTGATACAGTGGTATAAAAATGATAGTAACGATGTGGTTTACAGTCTCACATGACTATGAAAATTTAGATCCTTTAAGGAAATTGGATCTTTATGAAAACATTTGATCTTTTGAAAATTCAATCTAGCTTTTACCCTAGATAAGTTTTCCGGAATAACCCTTCACCGGTGTTGCAAAATGTTTTTGTGGGTTGTTGTGGGTTTCAGATTTGAAAATTTTAGCTCAAAACTTATGGTTTTGTGTCACCCACTTGTAAACCTTATATTAGGAAAGCAACACGTCCAGTATACTTGCTCCGTATATTACCTTTCAGTAAACTACCGTCCGGTTGTAAAGGAAAGCGTTGAACAAGCAACTGTTAAGACAATGTACCGTGACATGCTTTTGTTCATGGTCTAAAACGTGTCGGATGCAATTACTATCCTTTGTAGGAGCAATAGTAAAGATCACCCTATAATTTTTCGGTCTGGCACAAGGTCCTGTCTTCGACCATGCTATGCAACCACCGTTCTTACGGTTGACACCCGATTTGGTTCAGGTGACCTAATGAATTCTAGGCGAATTCCTAGGATTTTACGTTCAATGGTAATGAACACATTGAAAATAGGGTTTCAGAAAATAAATCGGTTTTAATTTTATCAAAATATTTTCTCGTTCAAGCTCGAGTTTAGATATCATCGAATTCCATGAGTTTGTAATTCTCAATCTTTAAGGTCAATCTCAAGGATTGAGTAATATCAGTCTTAAAAGCTGATTTTTAATCTTTAAGGAGATTATCCTTTCTGGGGGTCTAATTCATTAGTCTTATCAAGCTAATTTGCACGGCACCCTCCCCATTTTACGAGATAAATTCTTCTCATGGTTAGGATAAATCTGACCACTTGACGACCCTGTTTGATGCTGAGGTCCGTGGATTTCCTGCTGATTTTAGAGATGACTTTTCTAGATTTTTCGTCAACCTACAGCTGGTCTGGACGACAACTTGGTCACCTAAATCAAGAAGCGCGTGTCCTTTTCGAAAGACTTTACTTCCTTTTAATGATGGAATTGATTCATCGTGCAGATTCATCTATTCTTTCAAAAGTATTACAATAAATCGGGTAAAACAGTTAATTTAGTCCAAAACAAAAGCACCTTCAATTATTTGTACAAAAATATGTGATATATGTTCTAAATAACTTGGTAAATTTTTCCCACACTTGGCTTTTATTTTTCTTTCTTTGCCTTTTTATTCTCCTCTATTCCATTCTTAAATGAATTCTAACATTTTGAGTTATTTGTCAATTTATGTCCTTTCCGAGGTAACAATAATTTCGGTGTTAACACCTTGTTTTATCGTTCATAAATATGTATAAACATGATTTTGAATTCATTTAGTTGAATTTTTTTTTTAAAAATTTTACTAGAAGTGGGTAGTCAGTATATAAGACTAGGGCTGTTCTTTATTATCAGAGAGTACTAGATTCTAATACAACTACTGCGTTACTAGTATTTGGTAACCAAGTGTTTAAATTAAAATTTTAAAAATCCGAAAGAATTTAACCCCTTCCTACACTTGAGATCTTGCAATGCCCTCATTTGCAAGAAATCAGTAGCAATTTAAATTATTGAGAGTGAGTAGCGTAGAAAAATGATTAAATTTTACCAAAGTTTCCAAACATATTGGATTTTTTTTTGGCATACTTTAAATCAATAAGATTAAAAATAATGTTTTTAAATTTACACAAAACTTAAATTTAAAAAGAATATTAATTTCATACAAAACCTATAAAACAAACAAAATTTCAGAATGGAGGGAGAAAACTAGTTCTTTAGTGTCTGCTAGCGGAAAAGACCAATCGGATTCCATTCTCGGAACTGCACGAGAACAGAACAACTAACACTATACAACATTTTTTTCTTAGAACATTAGAATCTCCCCACACTTAGGTAGCTGTGGTGTTGAAATTGTGATTAACTTCATCATCAATTTCTCTAGGACCATAATCAACTTGCATATCTGTGACTTTTGCTTTAAGCCATTGGTCGGATTCCTGTGTAATATCCTCAAATTCAACTAGTTTCGCCTTTTCTTTAGGCGATAGATTGGACACTAACCGGTTACATAACTTAAAGTTCCCCTTGGTTCTAGCATCGCGAATCCGTTTATAAAGTTTCTTCATTGAACTGTTAATAACGGGGTCATTTAATTTTGTATCAACAACGGGGTTCTTTGTTATCAAGTCATCATTAGGTGTTACTTCATTTTCCCCACACTTAGGCGTTTTATTATTGTTAAGCACTACCGTTGGAGTTGGTAAAACAACATGGTTCTTACCAATCGTTTTTGTTGGTTCAACGGTTTTGGTTGGTGGAGATTTAGACTTTCGAATCATAAAGGTGATCAATTTCTCATCATTACTAAGTGTCATTCTACCCTTTCTTACATCAAATAACGCCCCGGTAGACGCTAAGAATGGTCGGCCTAAAATTAGAGGAATGTTTGGGTCCTCTTCTATGTCAATGACAATGAATTCGACTAGAAAGGTTAAATTACCTACTTGAATAGGTAGGTTGTCAGCAATTCCAACTGTGTGCTTAATGGTTTGATCAAAGAGTCGAACACTCATTTCCGTTGGAGTTAACTCACCTACTCCTAATCTCTTATATAATGAAAGAGGCATAACACTCACACTTGCACCTAAATCTGCTAGTGCATCATACATGACACAGTCACTAAGTAGACAAGGAACAATAAATTCACCCGGATCACCTACCCTAGGTGGAGGTTTTGGTGGAACTGTCTTCACCGGGTTTACTTCTACGGTTTTTGTTTCTTGCACTTTCTTATTCTTCTTCTTCTTCTTCTTTTTTCCAAAGGTATCACAAACTTTATTACCTATCACTTGCTCATACTCAACTCCTTTTCTTGGAAACGGGATGGGTGGTTTGTATGGTGCCACCACTGGCTTTACATACTTGGGTGGTGGTGGTGTAACTTCATTGTTATTCACATCTAAAACCTTCCCATCTTCTGGTGCAGGTTTTTCAGAATTCATTGAAACCATGTTAACATTTTCATTCTGAGGATTTACTTCAGTATTACTCGGTAGCTTTCCTTGTTCCCTTTCACTCATCAATCTAACAAGAGTTCCTACTTGTTTTTCTAGATTCAAAATGGAAGCTTGTTGAGTTCTAAATGACTGATCAAACCTCTCATTCGTTTGGGTTTGAGTTTCAATAAATTGTGTTTGAGATTCAACTAGCTTAAATACCACTTCTTCCAGATTTGACTTTTTCTCTTCGGTTTGTTGTAGTGGTTTATACAAGCTAGGTCTTTGTTGATTGAAAGTGTTGTTTTGAGTTGGTTGGTTATTCGGACCTTGTTGGTTATACGAGTTATTGTTAGGTCCATTTGGTTTGTAAAGAATGTTTTGATTTCGATTGAAGTTTAGCCTTGGCGGTTGATAATTATTTTGATAATTATTTCCCGGCCTTTGGTTCATGTAGGAAACATTCTCACGCTGTTCCATCGTTTGTTCAACATTACAATCTTTCATTAAGTGTGGTCCACCGCATTTCTCACAACTGATTCGTATTGCGTGAATATCTTTATTCATCTTTTTCATTCGTCTCTCGAAAGCATCTATTTTTGCGGAAACGGAATCAAAGTCATGGCTAGAATCGGCTCTAGCCGCTTTAGATGAACGATATATATATTTTTCTTGGTGCCACTCATGAGAGTGGGATGCTGTGTTATCAATTATCTTGTGAGCTTCGGTTGCGGTTTTCTTCATAATGGAACCACCAGCTGCTGTGTCGATGTATTTTCGTGTGGCGATGTCTACGCCTTTATAGAAGATTTGTACTATTTGAAAAGTATCTAATCCGTGTTGAGGACATCCTCTCAACATCCTTCCGAATCTTGTCCACGCCTCATATAACGTTTCATTTGGCTTTTGTACAAACGTGGCAATTTCTCCTAGAAGTCTCACGGCTTTAGATGCCGGAAAGAATCTTTGAAGAAATTTCTCAACTAAAACATCCCATGTATCAATCGCTCCTTCAGGTAACAATTCTAACCAATCTTTGGCTTCTCCTTTTAAAGTCCATGGGAACAACATAAGATAAATAGTTTCATCCTCAACTTCTCGGATTTTAAATAGATTACAAATCCTATTAAAAGTTCGAAGATGTTCGTTTGGATCTTCTTTTGTTGTACCACCAAATTGGCACTGATTAGTGATCATGTGTTGGATTTGTCCTTTGATTTCAAAATCTGATGCTCTAACATCTGGCTGATTAATGGCGTGACCTTGGCCCGTGCGTATGGATCTCATTCGGTCTTCCATATTTTGAGGTTCTGTTATTTCCATTTTTGAATTTGTTGAATCCGAATCACTAGAAGATTCTGATTTAAAGGTTTGTGGTTCAGGAGGAATGATTAGTGGTTCTGGATCTTGGAATTGTCCTTGAATATCCTTCGGGTTCTCAATTGTGAAATCGGGATCAAAAGATGGATTATCAGAATTTTGATTTGGAGTACTTGTTCGACTAGATGATGATTCTAAAGAAAAATCAACGACAACAATATTGGCTAGATGTCTTGATCGGGTTACAGGTGGTGAACGTATGAAAGGTGGTGAACGTTTTGCTCGGTGCATTCACTGAATATCCTATTAGTTATAAAGATAAAAAATTATATAAGTTATCAAATTAATAGACTTTTCTGATTTTGTCCACGTTTCGAATAGCCAAAAGATGCAGCAGGTAGCCAGGACCCTTTAAATCGGAAGCCCACAACTCGCCACTAACAAATCCAACTATTACTACGAACCAGAAAATTTGGATGTCTATCAATTTAACCGCTTAAAATAATTTTTCGTTTGAAATTTTAGAGAAGAAATAGAAAATTCTATGTCCTAAAAACTAGAGCGTAGAAATGAAAAAGAAAAAGCGCGTCGAAGAACGTCGAAAAAGGTTGAGAAATAAAAAGTCGAAAAACAAAAATAAGAAAGTAGCGCGTCGTAACTTAAAAGGAACTAAAATTTATAAACAGCGTCGCAAAATTCTAAAGCACCTAAATCTTAGTCTAAAGAAAAAGTACTTAAGGGATTTTACGGCAAATCTTAAAAATCTAGAAATAAAAATAAGCTACGGCAAACTAGTCTTAAAACTAATTACGAACGATAAATATACAAATATTACGAATAACCGATTAAAAAGTTACGAAATATAAAAAAATAAAACTTAAAGTTATAAAAATTTAATTTTTATAAAAATATTTTTTTTTATATTATTATTTATAAAAGTATTATTTTATATATTTAATATTACTAATTAAAACTTAAAATACAAACTTTAAAAACTAAAACTAATTATTATATAATTTAACCCTAATTAGGGTTTAATAATAATAATAATAATTAATACTCCGTAATTAATGCAGAATCAGGTTTGACCTGTCAGGTTATCTCCGCGAGTGCGGATTTCTGCTTCCCAAATACTCCGCGAGTGCGGAGGTTGCAAATTTAAACGAGTACCAACCTCAAATTCGACAGGTTCAGTGTTTTTTTTTTAAATTTTAAATAAAATAAACTTATATTTTAAAAATTAGAAATAAAACTAAAAATACTTTTTAATTTTATATATATTAAACAAACTCTTAAAAATATATTTTTTTTTCTTAAAATATAGCGAGGTGGTACGCGAAATACTATTATTGTTTACTACGAAATCCGACGAAATATTACACAAGTTTTATTAATTTACGGATGAGATATACCTAAACCTTGCTACAACACTATAGGCAGTGTACCTAATCGTAGAGTAGTGTAGTTTTTAGTAATTCCGGTTCGTTCCACAGGGAGCTACTTGAAAACGAACTATATTTTTAAAACTATATTTGTAAATATATAAATATATATATATATATATAAGTAGTATTATTATTATTATAAAAAGGGGGTTTTACCGTTTAATGACTGGTTTGTCGATTTTAAATAAAGCGTAAAGATAAATGACAATAATTAAAGTGCGTAAAATAAATTGCGATAAATAAAATGACAGTAAATAAAATTGCGAGTAAATGAAAGTACGATGAGGAATACAATAAAACAATTATGCTTATTTAAACTTCCGTAATCATGATGTTTGACATGTTGATTTTAATTAGTTGTCCTGGGTTAATTGTCCTTTGTCCTGGTTTATTTGATACCTATCTGGTTTTTGTCCATAATTGTCCATCGGTCATAATTATAAAATTCTCGGCAAATTTAACCTTATACCCGAAGTCAAATAGTCCAACTAATTAGGGATTCGAACTGTAACAAGGTCTTAATACTTTGTTTAATGAATACACCAGGTTATCGACTGTGTGTAATCCAAGGTTTTAATACTTCGTTAACAATTTCACCAATTACCCTTTAATGAAATCCACCCCTGTTTCAACAAGTCTATTAACTATTAATCCAGTTCCGTGTCTGGTAAAATGAACAATTATTGGTATTTATAGATATCCCGCCCATCGTATCCGATTAAGCGTATGTGGTTATATATAGATACGTCAAATTGTAACCTTTATATTAAATTAACGAGGTATCGTTAATTTAATATAAAGCCCATTAATAGCCCATAGTCTAATTTCCACAAGTGTCGTTCTTTTGTCCAAACCCCAATTATGGTACAAAGCCCAAATACCCCGTCTTTAATATTTAGTCCAACATCACAATTACTTCGGCTCAAATAAGCATAATAATAACTTAGTTACGAGACATTAATTTAAAAAGGAGAACATAACTTACATTGAGTATTTATCACGTAGCTTTACACAGACAGAACTTCGACTTTAGAACCCGTAAAATAACTTTTACATAAACCAAACTAATTACAGATGGGATATACCTAAACCTTGCTACAACACTATAGGCAGTGTACCTAATCGTAGAGTAGTGTAGTTTTTAGTAATTCCGGTTCGTTCCACAGGGAGCTACTTGAAAACGTACTATATTTTTAAAACTATATTTGTAAATATATATATATATATATATATATATATATATATATATATATATATATATATATATATATAAGTAGTATTATTATTATTATAAAAAGGGGGGTTTTACCGTTTAATGACCGGTTTGTCGATTTTAAATAAAGCGTAAAGATAAATGACAATAATTAAAGTGCGTAAAATAAATTGCTATAAATAAAATGACAGTAAATAAAATTGCGAGTAAATGAAAGTACGATGAGGAATACAATAAAACAATTATGCTTATTTAAACTTCCGTAATCATGATGTTTGACATGTTGATTTTAATTAGTTGTCCTGGGTTAATTGTCCTTTGTCATGGTTTATTTGATACCTATCTGGTTTTTGTCCATAATAGTCCATCGGTCATAATTATAAAATGCTCGGCAAATTTAACCTTATACCCGAAGTCAAATAGTCCAAATAATTAGGGATTCGAACTGTAACAAGGTCTTAATACTTTGTTTAATGAATACACCAGGTTATCGACTGTGTGTAATCCAAGGTTTTAATACTTTGTTAACAATTACACCAATTACCCTTTAATGTAATCCATCCCTGTTTCAACAAGTCTATTAACTATTAATCCAGTTCCGTGTTCGGAAAAATGAACAATTATTGGTATTTATAGATATCCCGCCCATCGTATCTGATTAAGCGTATGTGGTTATATATAGATACGTCAAATTGTAACCTTTATATTAAATTAACGAGGTATCGTTAATTTAATATAAAGCCCATTAATAGACCATAGTCTAATTTACACAAGTGTCGTTCTTTTGTCCAAACCCCAATTATAGTACAAAGCCCAATTACCCCGTCTTTAATATTTAGTCCAACATCACAATTACTTCGGCTCAAATAAGCATAATAATAACTTAGTTACGAGACATTAATTTAAAAAGGAGAACATAACTTACATTGAGTATTTATCGCGTAGCTTTACACAGACAGAACTTCGACTTTAGAACCCGTAAAATAACTTTTACATAAACCAAACTAATCTAATATAAAACTACCCTATACTATATATATATTATATATATATATATATATATATATATATATATATATATATATATATATATATATATATATATATATATATATATATATTTATAAATTAAATAGAGGGAGTAATATATATTGTGGTGTGTTTTTTTTCTGGCCAAACTCGTTGCTTATTTATAGATGTGGCCAGGATTTTGGCCCCATGCGATCGCATGGATTTTTGCCTTCCAGGCCATGTGAGCTGGATCCAGCCACATTTGATTTGTTTCCTTGCTTGTCGACGTTTTATTTAAATATATATAATATATAAATAATTTATATAATTATTTAAATATTATATTATATTCTTGTGCATAGTTGACTTGTAATTTTTTGTCCGTTGCGTCGGGCGTTGATAGTTGGCGCAGGTCCCGGTTCCGGATTTTCGAACGTCCTTTCGTATAATTTAATATCTTGTACTTTGCGTTCCGCAACTTGTACTTTTGTCATTTTTAGACGTTTCTCATCAATAAATTGAACCACTTGCATTGTATCTTGTACATTTGAGCTTTTTGGTCATTTGCGTTTTCAAATCTTCGTTTTTGCCTTTTGTCTTCGCACTTATTTAATATAAACGATTACAACTTAAAATAGGACAATTACAACTAAATAATGTTGGGATTTAACAAGTTCATAAACATACTTGAAACATTTAAAGATCAAATTAAGCGGAAGCATGAAGTAATACCATTTTAGAACTTGTTATACTTTAACCAATTGAAGTTAAATCCCAATTAGGATCAAGTTGTGAAACATACTTACAAACTAGAAGCAAGAAAAGAGTATATACCTTCTCCTAGCTAGTTGATGGAAGATGATGAAGATGATGATGAATGGAGCCTCTAACTTGAAGCCTCAAGCAAATAATACCCCAAGCAATAACCCCAACACCTTTGCCTTTAGTTAGAATTTGTTTGACACTTAAAATGAACTTGCAAAAGCAAACTTAGAACCCTCCTTTGGTCCCTAAACAGCCACGGCCAAACAGCAGCTGAGGGAGAGTTTTTTTTCAGTTTTTCTTTTAGTGTATTGATGTGTTTGCATGTATTAGTTGAGTCAAGGCATTGGTAAACTACTTAAGCATGTGCCTTAGTAGTTGTGCTACCTTAAAAGTGATAAAACAAGGCATGGGTGTCTCCTTGGAGACTCCAAAATTCTGCACACTTTTAAATATATAATAAGGTTTATATTTTTATAAAACATGTTATAAAATACTTGTAATTTATATAAAACTTATTATATAAAGTATGCATTTGTTAAGTCACTTATTTTATAAACCAATTTTATAAAATATAACACAACATAATCATTTAAACCTATAAATAATTAAATACACATCATATGTAAATTATCCAAATAATTTATATCAAGTGATTATAATTTAGAAAACCGATTTTCTAAAGTTCAAGTGTCGCGTATTCATTTAACAATCCAACCGTTAAATAAATACGTATAAAGTGTTGGTAAGCTTGTTGTTGGGTATGACCCGACTTGGATCATAACATAGTGGCCACGTTAATTTAACATGTCTCTCGGGCATACGAAAATACCTTCAATCTCCCAGTTGCACGAGAAACATAAGAAATTAATGCAAGTGATGGATACCACCTAACGACCGTCCATCACCCCCAATATGTTATGACTTTGTGCCATTCAATAACATCATCCCTTTCGAGTTCCCAACTCGAATATGAATAGGTGAATCTTTCATTTATCCTTTCATCCTAGATGTCATGTTAATTCCAAGAGATACAGAGTGATCACTCTCTTTTAGATTTAACTTTATCAGGCCTTAGACATCTGACTCTCAACAAATAAGAGGGACAAATTCCTTCTTGACTACATACGTCCTAAATATGTACTTTGTATTATACCTGAGCTCTTCCTTATGAACTACCATTTTCAGAATAGCGAAGGAAAGAATCAAGGTACAATATTTGGTAAATATTCGAACTCAATATGTATCTCAGGTCAGAGGATACAATGATATTCGCCTTTACTCAAGATTACATGTGATCTACCACAAAGGCTCCATTTAGTAAGTCTTGAGGGCGGGTCTTCCAATATTTGCATCCCACAAATATTTATGAACCTTGGTTGCAACCTTGCCCCACATTTCTCCCGTGAATGTATACCAATCCAAGTTCATAATAGTCTAAACCTCACACTTGTTCCCACAAATGTAATCGACTACGGAATTAAGAATAATTACTTATTCATGGATAAAATATGCAAAATAGGAACATAACTCAAAATAAATTAATACCATAATTATATTAATGAGTTTGAACAATTTCGTTCCATAACAATACTTAAAACAGATCATGACCAATCACTAGAATATCGAATCCCTAAAGCACAAACATGTCCTGCATGTTTTGGTCCATGTAAGAGCTTCGTGAGAGGATCCGCTATATTAAGATCTGTGTGAACTTTGCGAATACATATCTTTCCCTTTTCAACTTCATCCCTTATGTAGTTGAATCTCCGCTCAATGTGACGGGTCTTTTGGTGAGCACGAGGTTCCTTGATTTGAGCAATCGCACCCTCGTTGTCACAAAAGATCTCAAGAGGGTCCTGAATGGAAGGGACTACTCCTAAGTCGTCGATGAATTTCTTCATCCATGCAGCTTCCTGAGCTGCCAATGATGCGGCGATGTACTCCGACTCTGTAGTGGATAGAGCAACAACATCCTGTTTTGAACTCTTCCAAGAGACCGCACCTCCATTTAATGTGAAGACATAGCCGGATTGTGATCGAGAATCATCTCGATCAGTTTGGAAGCTCGCATCCACGTAACCTTTTACAGCGAGTTCCTCCTCACCAGACCCATATATCAGAAACATATCCTTAGTCCTCCTAAGGTATTTCAATATACTTTTGACAGCAATCCAATGACTATTTCCTGGGTTATTCTGGTATCTACTTGTCAGGCTAAGAGCGCATGACACATCCGGTCTAGTGCATATCATTGCATACATGATTGACCCAATGGCAGACGCATATGGGACTTTCTTCATTCTCTCCTGTTCATCTTTCGTGGTGGGGCACTGAGATGAACTAAGGAGCGTTCCTCTTTGAATAGGTACCAAACCTTTCTTAGAGTTCTCCATCTTGAACCTTTTCAAGATTTTTTCAATGTATGCACTTTGATTCAAACCTATCAGTTTCTTGCATCTATTCCTGTAGATCCCAATCCCCAAAACGTATTGTGCTTCTCCAAGATCCTTAATGGAGAAACATTTACTTAGCCAAGTTTTAACTCCTTGCATTGCCGGAATATCATTTCCAAATAACAATATATCATCCACATATAGTACATGGAACATGATAGTGCTCCCACTAGCTTTCTTATATACACAAGCTTCATCACTGATAAGGCTAAAAAGGAACATATATTTCATAGCAAAATCCCCCAAGAAAGACAAGATTTTAGTTGCAATTGTTCCATTTTCAAGTAATATTCGTTTATTTTAAATAAGTGCGAAGACAAAAGGCGAAAACGACGAATTGAAGACACCAAGGTCCAAAAAGCTCAAAAGTACAAGATACAATCAAAAAGGTTCAAATTATTGATGAGGAACGTCTAAAAATGACAAGAGTACAAGTTACAAAACGCAAAGTACAAAATATAAAATTGTACGCAAGGACGTTCGAAAATCCGGAACCGGGACCAGAGTCAACTCTCAACGCTCGACGCAACGGTGTAAAAATTACGAGTCAACTATGCACAAGAATAAAATATAATATTTAAATAATTCATAATAAGAATAATATTAAATAATAAAAAGTTGTTAATTGAGCATAGTTCAGGGGTCATAAGTGAAAATTCAATTTCTAAATTCGCCTATAAAAGGCTTTGTAATCGTAATGTAAAAACACACCTTTTTCTATCTTTTTCTTATTTATCAATATCAATTATCAATATCTATATTCTATATCTCTATCATAATGTTAACTTAATAAGATATAACAACAATCTTAATTTTAATTTTAAATTATGATAATAATAAGATTTATGATAGAGATCGTTTGAGTGTGTAAGTCGAAATTCTGTCCGTGTAACGCTACGCTATTTTTAATCATTGTAAGTTATGTTCAACCTTTTTACATTAATGTATCGTAACTAAGTTATTATTATGCTTATTTAAAACGAAGTAATCATGATGTTGGGCTAATTACTAAAATTGGGTAATTGGGCTTTGTACCATAATTGAGGTTTGGGCAAAAGAGCGACACTTGTGGAAATTGGACTATTGACTATTAATAGATGGGGGGTATTGTCTAATTGAGTGACAACTCATTGGAGTCTGTCGAACCTATCTTCAAATTAATTATTCTAATAATTAATAATGATTATGGTTGTCCTATTTAGTGACGTTCATATGGAATCTATTATAATCATTTAATTAATTATTCGGGTTGGGTAATTGATTATTCAAACTGATCAAGTGGGTAAATTAATATTCATATCTAATCAAAACAGGGGTAGATTACATACAGTGATAACTGGTGTAATTGTTGACAGAAGTGATAACTGCGTCACAGTTTAAATCCTTAATTAGTTGGAATATTTGACTTCGGGTATAAGGGTAATTTGACGGGGACACTCGCACTTTATATTTATGACCGGTGAACTATTTTGGACAAAAACCACATAGGTTTCAAATAATCCAGGACAAAGGACAATTAACCCATTGGACAATTAATTAAAATCAACACGTCAAACATCATGATTACGGAAGTTTAAATAAGCATAATTCTTTTATTATATTTCTCATCGTATCTTTATTTACTGTCATTTTATTACTCGCAATTTTATTTACTGTCATTTTATTTATTGTCATTATTTTACGCACTTTAATTATCGTCATTTATCTTTACGCTTAAAATATAGAATCGACAAACCGGTCATTAAACGGTAAAACCCCCCTTTTATAATAATATTACTACTTATATAATTATATATATTTTGTATAAATATAGTTAAAAATATAGTAAGTATCACCAGCTCCCTGTGGAACGAACCGGACTTACTAAAAACTACACTACTCTACGATTAGGTACACTGCCTATAGTGTTGTAGCAAGGTTTAGGTATATCCCATCCGTAAATTAATAAAACTTGTGTCATATTTTGTAGTATTTTGTATTAAAAATAATACTATTTCGTACCCTCACGCTACATCATCAATCACCATTTTTTAATGAAGCCAAATTTCTCGGCTTCCTCATTAAAACGATGATTCCACATTCTAGATGCTTGTTTCAATCCGTAGATTGACTTCTTTAACTTGCATACCTTCTTAGGATATTTTGGATCAACAAAACCTTCAGGCTGAACCATATAGACATCTTCCACAAGATATCCATTTAGGAAAGCTGTCTTGACATCCATTTGCCATATTTCATAATCATAATGAGCAGCAATGGCGAGTAATATCCTAATAGACTTTAGCATTACCACAGGCGAAAAAGTTTCATCATAGTCAATCCCTTGAGTTTGAGTGAAACCTTTTGCTACAAGTCTAGCTTTATATGTATCCAAGTTTCCATGTATGTCAGTTTTCATTTTGAAAAGCCATTTACAATCAACTAGCCTTGAGCCAGTAGGTTGTGTAACCAGTTCCCAAACTTGGTTGTCATACATGGATTGCATCTCAGCGTTCATGGCTTCCTGCCATTTATCTTTATCAATCCTTGATAAAGCGTCTTGGTAGTTTATTGGTTCATCCAAATCAACCACATAGCAACCATCCATGAGAAACCCATATCTCTCAGGTGGATTACTAATCCTACCAGATCTGCGAACGTCTTGTGTATTTTGATCATCCATTTGATCACTCTCAACATATTCATGTTGAGTGCTAGTGTCAACCAATTATGTATCATTTACTTGATCATGAACCTCTTCAAGATCTATCTTCCTTTCACTACTTCCTTCCATTAGGAACTTAGTTTCAAGGAACTCCGCCTTCCGAGCAACAAATACATTCTGCTCGGATGGATTATAGAAATAATATCCCATATTATCTTTGGGATATCGTATGAAGATACACTTCGTGGATCGAGCATTCAACTTATTAGGGACGTAACACTTAGGATAAGCTTCACATCCCCATACCTTTAAGTATGATAGAGACGGAGGTTTTCCAAACCACATCTCATGAGGAGTTCGTTCCACTTTCTTGGTTGGGGCCATATTTAAAATACGAGCTGCGGAGCATAGACAATAACCCCAAAATGATAGAGGTAACGAGCTTCTAGCCATCATAGATCGAACCATATCCATTAGGGTTCGGTTCCTCCTTTCGGAAACTCCATTAAGTTGTGGTGTCCCGGGTGGAGTAAGTTGCGAGATAATCCCACAACTTCTAAGATGATCTTGGAAAGCATCGCTTAGGTATTCACCTCCTCTATCGGTACGAAGTACCTTGATTGTCTTATTGAGTTGATTTTGTACTTCGTTTTGATATTCTTTGAATGCTTCAAAAGTTTCGTCCTTATGTCTTAACAAGTAGATATATCCAAAACGACTGAAGTCATCAATGAAAGTAACGAAGTATCTTTCACCATTCCTAGCTATGGGCTTAAAGGGTCCACATACATCCGAATGTATTAATCCTAATAAGTCCTTGGCCCTTTCATAGGTCCCATTGAAAGGTGCTTTAGTCATTTTGCCTTGTAAACAAGATTCACATACATCAAACGAGTCTAGTTCATTTGATTTCAAAAGGCCATTCTTTTGAAGTGTATGCATTCGATTCTTGTTTATGTGACCAAGGCGACAATGCCATAAGTAGGAATCACTCAAATCCCTTTTGAGTTTCTTGGTGCTAGTATGGTATATTGAGCTACTAGATGATGTGTCATCATGAACCAATTCATAAATTCCATTTGAAGGCGAAGCCTTAAAATAGAATACATTATCTAAATAAACGTGGATATCATCATTAACAAAATTAAGATAAAAACCACATTGTTTTAAATGGGAAACTGAAATAATGTTTCGACATAAATCTGGTGCATACAAAACATTGTTCAAAATAAGTTCCAAACCATTTGGAAGCTTTAATACAAAGTCTCCTTGAGCCTTCACTTGCACTTTGGCTCCATTACCCATAAAGAGACTTGGTGTTCCCATTTGGTTGCTACTTCTTCTGAACCCCTGCAAAGAATTGCAAATGTGAGTTCCACATCCAGTGTCTAATACCCATGTATTAGAAGAAGTAATACTAAGCTCTATATATACCATATATATATTACCTGAGGTTTGCCCCGCATCCCTCTTTTCCTTCAACTCCTTAAGGTAGACCGGGAAGTTCCGTTTCCAGTGACCCATTTCACCGCAACCGAAGCACGGGTCTTCCTTGGGGTTTGCTTGTCCGGCAACCTTTTGCTTCTTGTTCTTGTTTTTGGTTGGGGTAACCATCCTCCCCTTTCCCTTGCCTTGATGGGCGGGTCCTTTCCTCTTAGCTGCCTTTGGCTTAGAGGTGTTGTTACCTTTGGACCCACCATCATTGATCATTAGCACGGGTGAAGCCCTCTTACCCATGCTAGTTTCCGCCGTCCTAAGCATGCCATGAAGTTTGCCAATGGTCTTATCCATCCCATTCATATTGTAATTAATTACAAATTGGTCAAACCTCTTTGACAAGGAGTTTAGGATAAGATCCGTGGCTAGCTCATTAGATATGTTGAGATTAAGACGGTTTGCGCGATCATTGAGGCTTTTCATCTTAAGGACATAAGATGAAACGGATTGGGAGTCGTCCATACGACATGCATGAAGCGCTCGAACGGTCTCGAAGCGCTCGACACGTGCTTGTTGAAGGAACATCTCCTTCAATTGCGTGATCATGTCGTATGCAGTATGATGCTCGAAATCCTTTTGGAGTTCGGGTATCATAGTCCCAAGCATTAGGCAAGCGACTTGCACCGAATCGGCGCAATACTTATCCCAATAAGCCATGCCTTCCGTATCATCCTCGTCGGGTTGATCGGGAATGGGGTCTTCCAACACATACGCCTTATCCTCAAGTTTGAGGACAATCCTAAGATTGCGGAACCAATCCATAAAGTTCGTATGGTTAAGTTTGTCTTTCTCGAGGAGAGACCTTAACGATAGGTTGTTCAAGTTAATAGGTGCGTTTTGTATGTTGTTGTTATTGGCGGCCATCTACAAAATTTAACAAAGTTGTTTAAGTATCAATTTTAATTTAATAATCAATACCCTTTAAATCCAATTGATATTTATTAAATTTTAGAATCCAACGGTAAACCAAATTTCGGTTAGGTGACCTTTATCCCGTCATTTGGTTTAGCTAGGTAGTCATTATATGACAATTGCAATCCTTTTGCAACTTCTAAGTTATGGGATCATGCAATCCTTTTGCATGACATATTATCCCATCAACGCCTATTTGTTCATCATGCTTCGGTGACCCTAAGTTCATGATTTCCAAATCAAGTCGTCCTACTTGTTTAGACATGTAAACTTAACATACAAGTGGTTAGGTGACCTTTATCCCACAAGTGTGCGAAATTTACTTTAATCATATTAGTTTGCTCATAACGGTTAGGTGACCTTTATCCCATTATAAGTTCCTTAATACGTCTAAGTGTCATACAATAGGATGGCGTTTAAACTTGTTAACCTAGTGTGTTAAAGGGATTTTAAGTTTTCATTATTTCTAGTTTGAGAAAACTTTTATGCCATACACCAACATGCATTTAGTGTATGGTCTTTATGAAAATCCATTTTCATGTCATGTAACAATGCCAATTTTATTACTTTGATATAAACCATTTTATATGTGCAATCCGTTTCTAATTCTTAATAACATTTATTAACGTCTTTTGCCATTTGAATTTAACCAATTAAATTGTAGTTTTGCATGTGTTAATAATGTTAAATTTAACCAATTAAATTGTCATTTTAGTTTGTTGTTAACTTGTGTGATTAACTTGTATCATACATACAATCCACAATCATACAATAAACAACCAAGCATGTAAAACAACATGTTCACAATCAAGCCTTTTGGTAAGCATTTTGTTTAGCCGAAAACAAAATGCCACCGGGTAAGGGGTAATTACACAAAGTAAGAGATTTCAAATCTCCCACTTAACCTTGCATCCAAATGCTTCTTCATGTGTTCTTCAAGTCTTCATCATTCTTCATCATTTTACAAAATATATCCTAATACATTTTGTCTAAAAAATAAAATTACAACCTAATCTATTTTACATACCAAATATAAAATAAATTACATAACCAAATGAATTATTACATGCCAAATGAATAAATATCATTACAAACCAATTGAATAAATATCAATCAACCATGCAAGCAACCAAACACAAGGTCAAGGCTTAGATTGTGAACTTTAACATACAACCAAGTATGAACCAAATGGAAGAACCAAAACCCACTTTTTGAACTCCATAAATTCGGCCATATAATAAACCCACCCAAAACCATAAATTTTTGCATTTTACAATCATGCATGTACATAAAATGCAAAATATATAGTGAGTTTAATAATCATCTCGAAGCATATTTCAACAACTTCGGCTCTAGATACCATTGTTGGGATTTAACAAGTTCATAAACATACTTGAAACATTTAAAGATCAAATTAAGCGGAAGCATGAAGTAATACCATTTTAGAACTTGTTATACTTTAACCAATTGAAGTTAAATCCCAATTAGGATCAAGTTGTGAAACATACTTACAAACTAGAAGCAAGAAAAGAGTATATACCTTCTCCTAGCTAGTTGATGGAAGATGATGAAGATGATGATGAATGGAGCCTCTAACTTGAAGCCTCAAGCAAATAATACCCCAAGCAATAACCCCAACACCTTTGCCTTTAGTTAGGATTTGTTTGACACTTAAAATGAACTTGCAAAAGCAAACTTAGAACCCTCCTTTGGTCCCTAAACAGCCACGGCCAAACAGCAGCTGAGGGAGAGTTTTTTTTCAGTTTTTCTTTTAGTGTATTGATGTGTTTGCATGTATTAGTTGAGTCAAGGCATTGGTAAACTACTTAAGCATGTGCCTTAGTAGTTGTGCTACCTTAAAAGTGATAAAACAAGGCATGGGTGTCTCCTTGGAGACTCCAAAATTCTGCACACTTTTAAATATATAATAAGGTTTATATTTTTATAAAACATGTTATAAAATACTTGTAATTTATATAAAACTTATTATATAAAGTATGCATTTGTTAAGTCACTTATTTTATAAACCAATTTTATAAAATATAACACAACATAATCATTTAAACCTATAAATAATTAAATACACATCATATGTAAATTATCCAAATAATTTATATCAAGTGATTATAATTTAGAAAACCGATTTTCTAAAGTTCAAGTGTCGCGTATTCATTTAACAATCCAACCGTTAAATAAATACGTATAAAGTGTTGGTAAGCTTGTTGTTGGGTATGACCCGACTTGGATCATAACATAGTGGCCACGTTAATTTAACATGTCTCTCGGGCATACGAAAATACCTTCAAATAATTTACATATTGGAAGGATTATGCTACTAAATATATGTTCATTTGGAGCACTATCACTTGGATATTAGTCCGAGGCATCTCATTCTTCATAGAGATAATACCTTGCCTTTGCCATGCGTCGCAACGCTTTACAAGCTCTTGCGCATCTCGGAATATAGACGGCCAATAAAATCCTGATTCGTAGACTTTTCTTGCAGTTAAGTTTACTCTATGACGACCTCCAGTTGGTCCGTGGTGACATTGGTAAAGAATCCCTGCTGCTTATTTTTCATCTACGCACCTCCTGATTATCTGATCATGGCAAATTCTAAACAGGTAAGGGTCTTCCCAGTAGTAGTACTTGGCATCCTGAAGAACTTCCTTCTTCGGGATGTGCTCATCCCCTTCTGTACTACTCCAGCAACTAGGTAGTTGGCCATGTCGGCATACCAAAGGAGTATCAGTGAATTCTGATCCTATGTGAGCTTGTCCTAAACTCATAAGCTGTTCTTCCAGAAATTTATCTCTGATATCTTATTCAGCAAGTTTTTCCATCGCCGGGTTCTCCAAACGACTAAGATGGTCTGCTGCGACGTTCTCTGCTCCTTTTTTATCTTTAATTTCAATATCGAATTCCTGAAGGAGTAAGATCCATCGTAGGAGTCTTAGTTTAGCGTTTTGCGTAGTGAATAGATATTAAAGGCTGAATGATCTGTATAAACCGTAGTTTTAGACAGGAAGAGATAGGAACGGAATTTGTCGAAGGCGAATACTACAGCTAGCAGCTCCTTTTCCGTGGTAGTGTAATTCTCTTGAGCTCTGATTAGGGTTTTGCTGGCGTAATAGATTGGATGAAAGTGCTTATTTGTCCGTTGTCCGAGTACAGCTCCAACTGCGAAGTCACTTGCATTACACATGATTTCGAATGGTAAACTTTAATCAGGAGCTATCATGATGGGTGCATGTGTTAGCTGCTCCTTCAGATAGTTGATGTGACGACCCGAAAATTTCCGACCAAATTTAAACTTAATTCTTAATATGATTTCGACACGATAAGCAAAGTATGTAATGTTGAGTCTCAAAAATTTTGAACTATGTTATGAATTCATTTGACCTTCGACTATTCTCGACAATTCACGAACCACTATCTGTAAATAAATACATATATATTTAAATATATATATTAATTTGAAATAGAAACTTATATGATTTAATTCATATGTGTAAATGAAATAATATATGATATTACTATAAATCTATATATATATGAAAAGTATATTGAAAATATATATATATATATATATATATATATATATATATATATATATATATATATATATATATATATATATATATATATATATATATAATTTAGAATTTATTTAATAAACGCTCGTAGCACTCGTTGTCATCTTGGTAGTTATTAATTAAGTAAAAATGAACTTATGTGATTTTAAAATAAATTGTGATCCAAAAATGAGTTATATGAAATTTAGGCTTATTAAAAATATATTTAGAAGCTAATTAATAAATTTCAACACTTTTTATATTTTACTCAGAATCGAGAGGAACAGTTGATGTAATTTTTATCTAATAAATTAATGACCGAAGTTCATACAATATTGATTAGAATAAATAAAGAAATTTAATATAAAAAAATTAAGATTTTTCTTAGTACTTTTATCCATCACTGATTAACAATGACACACGAAATTCAGTCTGTAATAGGTGACGGCTAATATATTCACACATTTTATTTTTTAATATTATTATAATTATATTATATTATTTCCGTGTTTGTCTTCTAATCTATTTGAATCTTATATAATAGATATGAATTTTAAACACCACCTACTACTTCCTACTTGTCTGCCATTTCCATAAAAATCCACTAAGTTATTAGTGATTGTTTTCACAAGACATCACCATTTTCAATTTTAACTATGCCTAATTGATGATTGCTATACTTTCTGTTTTCCATACCTTTCACCATTTGAATTATTAATTTTTTTTTATTGTTTTATGATAAGTGCACGTTTATCTTTGATCATATTTTATCTAAAGTATATACTATTTTGTGGCAAGTGGGTAAACATACGTTTAATATATATTCATAGAAAGCATCTTTTTTTTTTCCCATAAACTATCATAGTCACATCCCAACTTATTTCTATTTACTTGAAACAACCGAGAACCAACCTCCAACATCAACTTCGGCTGCTGTTATATGATGAAACTCATCACCCTACACCATCGCCTATGTCTATCTCTTCTAACCAATCGACCACCATCATGAGAAACCACCACCTTTCTCTACAACCATCAACGAAGATTACCACAATCAAACTTTTTCTATCTTACACTTCGGTATAAAACCAAACCGCCACCATGTACATCGAGCTCTTGAAAGTTTGGTTTCCTTCTACTGTTTATAATAGTTTCCTTAACTCTATCCCTCTCAAAAACCCGTTTTGAAAATAACTTGCTCCTAACCTCGTCGTAATATTTTATGTAAAATACTACTAATAATAATATTTCTAATAATAAGATTAATAATATTATTAATCTTAATAATAATGATAATTATAATTATAATTATAATTTATATATATATTTAGAGAGGATACGAGAGAGAATGAATTGTGAGTAAGTGAATCCAAAAATCGATCGTTTTATAGCATGTTTCTCCTAACTACACCCCATGCGATCGCATGGGGTTTCTTCCTCATGGCCATACGATCGCAGGGCAGTACTCTCCAGCTCACAATCCACCAATGAAGACTGCCGACCGTCATATATATTTATTTATTTAATTTATATATTAAATCTTAATAATTATATATATATTATATTATATTTATGTGCAACGTTAAGTTGTAACATTAACTTCGATGACTCGTACGTTGTCACTTGACTTACGTCTAGGTTCCGGTTTCTCGAACTCATTTTCGTACGCTTAGAAAACTATCACTATACGTTTAGTGACTCGTACTCTTGTCAAAATATAGACTTAGATTATTAATAACAATATCACTCAAGATGTATCTTAATCATTTGAGTGTTTTGATCATTTGCTTTTATAAATCATTGTCTCGTTGTTTATTACTATATGTTTAATAATATCGAAACGTTTTATATTTAAATTATACATTAACACATTGTAATATATATATATATATATATTTATTTATTTAAAAAAATAATTTTGTACATCTTATATAATTGAAATATCTATTTAATAATATAACATTTAGTTTTTCAAAACTAATTATATTTCAAAGTTCATTTTAAAATCGTTTAAGTAATAGAAAATATTATGGCGTAACACGTTTATGTTTTTGAAACAATATATTTACAATTTATAATACTAAGCTTTAATGAGGTTCTTTAAATAAATTTACCTTGTAACATGTTTTAATAATAAAGTTCTTATTAGACTGAAAACATTTTAATATATTTAAAAATTAAATCGCATAAATATTATAATTTTGTTTTCCAAAACTAACTATAATTTAAGAATCATTTAGTTAATGTTTAAAATAATGGAAATCGTCATATCATAAAATGTTTTAGAAAAGTAAAATCATATATGACACATAACAAATTTCAAGATTCTAAATCGTCGTTTGTTGGTGAAGCATAAGATAAGGTTCAATGGTTAAAAATCATTAAATGTAAACGTTGATTTATTTAACTTCTCAATATCCAACATCTAAGTTACTTACACTACACATTCTTACTTTTAAAAAGAAAGTTAAAATAGTTATCTTATCAAAGTCACGAGGAAATTTGTTGTAAAGCATGAATTTGAAATCAAACAGGAATGTCCACTAATATTTGTCTAGTACTTGATAATTATCATTTTGTTCTCACATGTACATCACTTTAGCATTTATTCCGAATACCGTTAAAAAGGAAAGGTTTCCTAAATCAAAGTGGACCTTTCAACAGAGACTTATAATCATATAATGTATCTAATAAATCAATCATTTGATATTATCTTTTAATTCCATCGATAAACATATTGAAACAAATACGTTCATGTAAAGTATTATACGTTTAATACTTTGTTAATATTCTCAAGTTATAATATATATATATATATATATATATATATATATATATATATATATATATATATATATATATATATATATATATATATATATATACATACAATCATATCCATTTATATAATGGTTCGTAAATCGTCGGAGTTTGGTCGAGGTTAAATGAATGTATGAACATAGTTTAAAATTTTTGAGATTCGACATTACAGACTTTGATTATCGTGTCGAAAACATATAAAGATCAAGTTTAAATTTGGTCAGAAATTTCCGGGTTGTCACAACAGTACCTACCCGTTAAAGAAATTTCGTCCCGAAATTTGATTGGAATCACTATGGTTGACAATAAATATGTTTTCATGACTCGTATGAGTTGGAAATTAGAGTTTCTCATCATCGGGTAATTTAGATAAAACAAATCATTTATGTGAAGAGTACGAGTGAAGCTATCACAAAAGAGTGAAATGAATAAAAGTAAAGTTTCGTCATAACTTTTGACGTAGATAGGGTTGATTTCCGAAGTTCAAGGGATTTAGAGAAAATCTTCGTAATAAGATTTGGTTCTTCGGTAATTAAGGAAATTAGAATCCTCTTTGGTTAAATGCGATGATCTATCTCGATTTCTCTGTCGGATATTTCACTATAAATCCACCCCCTTCGTTTCCTTATTTTCACAGCTCACACTTTCTATTTTTTTCTCCCTCAATTCATACTTTTATTTTCTCTTCCCGATTTTAAGTTAAGCAAATAATGGTCCAGAATTTGTAGATATGAAGTTTCGAATGAACATGACTAATGTTCTAAGGGAGAAATTGTAATAGAACGATCTTGATTGGTTAAATTACTAGAATTCAAGAGAAAAGATAGAACTATCAGGAAGATATATTCTTGATATGTTTGGAGATTAGGTAGAATGTAAGAGTCGTGTAACATGGCACATGATGATGTTATGGCCTGTGAATAATCATGTTCCATCTAGAAACTCAGCATGACTTACTGTAATATAATCACGTTGATCAAGTGTCATTTTATTATACTAACTCATGCTTCAGTTCCTAACACTACTTCAAAAACATTCATAATTTAAATTCAAATTTTTTGGAATTTAGAAACTAAAACAGTTTCTTTTATGATATAACACAGATAGCGCGGAGAGATAATTAATATCGAACTAGAATATTTATGAAGATATCTTCAAAAATATTGAGGATATTTATAATGAAAGATACGATAATATCTTATAATTCTACAATCAAAATGTGATGAAGGAATTCATTCACAATGATTTAGAACAATTACGGAACAAGGTATTCGCTAAAGATTTCATTAGAAACAGAATCATCTTGATTCTTTATGTACAAGTTTAGTCCTTGTGATTTGTTCAGAGTCTCCTTCATGGTTTGCTCAATCCATTTTTCAGTTCCAACTTTTCTGAGCTTTGCCAACACACTTATTCTTTATCTTTATACCTTCGACTGTTAAGGTTGTGTACAATTTTCGCTGCTTCATTCAGCTTTTTTAGAATTCAGAGTATTAATTCGTAGACTGGGTGTTTTTCAGAATTTCAGAATGGAAGATCATAATTCTAAGAGATAAATGTTATATGTATACATATACCTATTGATGTAGAAACACTGCGAGATTCAAAATACTGATTGCTAATTCTCGGTAGTTGGTATGGCAATTATTGTTACAAGATGTTGATGAATACATGATAGGGTTTTAATGAATATAATGATTTTTCAAAACATCAAAGATCAATGAAGTTGTTGGTAAGTTTACTGCTAATGTGGCGGAATATAAAAGGTTTCCCGGTAATAATGATGGAAAGGGTAATCGTATATATCAGGGTTATAATAGAGTTACTCTAGCGGAAAAGTCGAAGTTGTCTTGTTGGAGCTGTGACCAAATTTGCTACTTTGAATGAGATTACCAAGTTATTTTGGGTAATAATAATACTTACAGGATCTGATACGGATTCGTGTTAAACTTTTAATTAGTTTTCGAGAGTTTTCCAGGTGCATGATTATTGCTTAAATCTTTCTTCTCGTAGATGAAGTGCGGTTGGTTCATCCTCTCGATTGAGGTGTTTTCAAGAATCATGAAAGGTTTGAACACAGATTGTAATCGTCAAGATACAAATGAGGTTTAAGATGAAATCAAGTGGCAAACTTGAAGAATTGTTTAGTTTCATATGTTATAATCAATATTTTAATTCATTTTAATTGTCCAATGTTAGTAGTCCACAGTTAGTAGTCCACAGTTAGTAGTTCAATAATTCAAATATAGTTTAATATATAATATTCGAATTAATTAATACATATCGTGACCCATTGTATACATGTCTCAGACTCGATCACAACTCAAAGTATATATATTATTTTAGAATCAACCTCAACCCTTTATATGCTAACTCGAGCATTACCGCATATAGAGTGACTTACGGTTATTCCAAATAGTATATATAAATGACGTCAATATGATTTGTCAAAACATTGTATACGTGTCCCGATTTATCCGACGATATTTAAAGTGCGTAAAATAAATAACAGAAATTAAATGACAATAAATAAAATTACGAGAATTAAAATTGCGATAAATAAATTGTGATAAATAAATGTAATAAGGAATTAACAGTTAGCTAGGATTTTGTTAGCGTGGATTCTTAACAAAATTTCTCATAGTTAATTTGTTTGTTTCTAACAAATTTTATTTTGTCTAATATTTTCTTCATTATGCCACTTGTTGGATTCTGATAGGTCAAAATCCAAATATGAATTTAAATGAAAATGGTTATTCTGCGGTGAACGGATACGTATACCTGTGGATGTAAGCAGGATAGTAGATGACTGTTGAATCAGATTGGAAGAATGTACAGTGTAACTTATTAATGTGAAATCTAAATATTTCTCGGGTATTACCTACCCGTTAAAATATTCTCATCATTAATAGTTTGTACAAATGAATTTTCGATTACAATTTTTAAGAAAATATATGTACATATATATTTTCTTCAGATGTAATTATGGATTTAATGAGTTAATATGATATTAATCTCATTTGGTTTTTGGTTAGAACTAGAATGAATAATCTCTAAAACTTTAGAGATTACATAATCGCCGCCTAATATTTCTTCAATGAAGTTATAAATCAATACTTCATCGTTGATTTTTATTAGTACTCCTTGGTATCTATGGTGCGTACGACGTTGATGCCCCTGGGATAGATTGTGATGTTGAGGTGTGGGATGCGGATGTGGTTGTTGGTGGTGGTAATGGTACCGTTGATGTTGGTGATGGTGCTGGTGTTCCTAACCTTTGCACCATATTCTCCAAAGCCACTACTCGAGTGCGAAGCTCGTTGACTTTTTCTATGACACCGGGATGATGGTCGATTCGGATAAGTGGACGAATAAGATTCAGAATTTGAGATACTATATAATTGTGATGAGATACTCTGGAAATGAGAGAGAAAATGGTGTCTCGAACAGGTTCGCCGGTAAGTGCTTCAGGTTCTTCGCCAAGAGGGAAATGTGGTGGATGAAAGGGACCACCTTCTTCTCGTCTCCATTGATTAAGTCGGCTATGAACCCATTCCCAATTCATCTAGAATTGAAGATGGCTAATTGGTTGATCCATTCAGGTTATGCTGCTTTCGGAACTCAGGTGAGTATCCATATCGAAATGGCTGTCGGAATCCGAGGAACTTGAACAGTGGCGAGTTTCATTTCGTATGAGTGAATAAAGGATTTTTCGATATGAAATGATTTTTGAATATTGGATGATATTCTAACTACATAGAATATCTATATATATAGTACTAAAGATTTCGTAGACTATAAAGGAATTTACGGCATATGTCAGGCAAGTCTACAGTAACAGATACGCTAAGATATGAATTATCAGATACGCTAAGATATGAATTTTGTCTATACACTATTCATGCAGTCAATACAGTAAAACGTGTCTAGACTAAGAATGATAAGCAGGTAATTTCTGACAAGAAATGATAAGCAAAACTTTTGACATGCACACACGGTCGAAGTCCAGACTCACTAATATATCCTAACGACTTTCTGTTAGACACACTAATGCAAGACCTGGTTCGCTAAGACCACCGCTCTGATACCACATATAACGACCCGTCCTAATCCATAAGGATGAATACAATAACATATGGTTCAATTGCGAGGTGTTTGACCTCTATATGTGTAATGACCCGCACTTTTTCGATCATTCTATACTTGTAAGATTAATATTTACATAAATTAAACCTTACCAACATGATAAGCAATCCAAATTGTTGAGATTTATGTTTTTGAAAAGAGTTTTACACAACGTTTGACCGTCTAGTTTGACCGTCTAGTTTGACCGATGATATCACGAACTATATAACATATGATAATTATACGTTTGTGTATATATATATGTATATATACATATTTAACATGATCTAAGAATGTTTTAATATCTCATTTTGTATTAATAACAATAAGTTATATGTATATTTTGAAACTACTAACTTAAGTTTTCAAAACGATAACCATACGCAACGTTATTTGACTTAAATACTTATGACCTATAATGTTTATACATATATCGTATAAGTAATGAATTTAATCACTTTTAAGAACTTAAATACATAAAACCATATAAGTGTATTCACAAAAGATAGATATATTTGAATCCTCATTCCATTTTTCACAAAATTTCTATACGTATATCTAGAGTATATGTACTCGTATCATACGCAGCTTCTAGATGTATTTACTATTGGTATATACCAATAAAAATCTGCTCCTTAGCAGCCTTAAATGATTAAGAAACATGTGGAACCAACCATTTGTCAAGTAGCATGAATTATTTAGCAAGAAAACAAAGTTAGGTATCTTTTTTTTCCTTTATAACCTAAAAACGTTTTTATGTATGCACACCATTTCTTCACCCCATTTTCTCATACTTACACTTCCATTTCTCTCTCAAAATACTCTTAACTTTATACTTGATCATCTCCAAGCATTTTCTCCATCATTTAGCTTCAAAAACAACACTTAAATCTCATAAGAAAACCTTACAAAAACACTTCAAGAAATCCTTCCAAGAACACAAACTTACTTCCAATCTTTCATCCAATTCCATCACCCTTTTGGTTCTAGGTTCTTACTCCTCTTTTACAGAAACCTTGTCCAAGGAACTTGAGGTAGTATCTATGTTCATAACCTTATTCGATTCATATATATATAGCTATCATATTTTGTGGTATACAATTTTAACAACAAGAACATAGTTTGAATGTTTTCAAACTTGTTTGCAAACTAAATAGATCCTTCTAACTTAACTTTTAAAATACTTCAAGACCTGTAATATAACTTAAATATATGCTAATTTAACAAGGTATAACTTGGTTTTTCAAAGAACACCTTAAAAACTGTTTTTACGACGTCAGAGTGTAACCGGGGGCTGTTTTGGGTTGGATAATTAAAAACCATCTTAAACTTTGAATTGAAGGTTTATGTTCTGGAAAAATGATTTTTACTATGAATATGGTAACACATAAAAATTTCATGATTTAATTCAAACTATAAGTATTTTTAGAAAAATAATCATTTAAGGTTGCCTACATAAAGGAAAAGGTTTAACTTCATAAGTTTCACTAAAGTTTCACCTATGCCGTGTGATTTTGAATACAAACTAAGATATTTACAGTTCATAGTCTTAAAGAGGAACTCGATCCAAGGAGATGGCAAGTTGAATCAACGAAAACGGAGTTGTAACGAAGAAACTATGACCGAAACAAAATTGGCTATCCAAGACTAGTTTAACTTCGGGATTAATTGGAGAAAATTAAAATAAATCACATCTTTTTAAGATAACATGATATTTTATATATATGTACTCATAATTCAATTTTATATGGTTCAGGATCACCCGTAAACAACACGAGAAGATTAATCATAAGATCCCATGTTTGTACGCAACACGTCATTTGACAACACCGGTACTTTATGTACGCAACACGTCATTTGACAACACCGGTACCGTGGGTCAAGATTAATCTCGACCAATACATATACGTTGGGGGTTTTATTTATTTCGTTGGGGGTTTATTAAACATCTAAATATGAACCATTAAAATTGAATTACTAACAACGAACTGCTAACTACGGACTAAGGAATTATAAAAAGTATTAAAAGTATAACAAGAATATATATGTGACGTTGTTTAAAAAGAAAAGGTATTGATATATTATATATGGATAGGTTCGTGATATCAACCGGGAGACCAAGTCAAAATATATATATCTTCAAGACGAAAGTGAGTATATAGTCCCACTTTTAAACTCTAAATATTTTGGGATGAGAATACATGTATTTTATGTTTTACGTTATGGACACAAGTAACTGAAAAATATATTCTACGTTGAGTTGTACCACTGGCATACTTCCCTGTAGCTTGGTAACTAATATTTACAGCGGTATTGTAAACGCGAATCCTGTTGATAGATCTATCGGGCTTGACAACCCCAACCGGACTGGACGACCAGTATTCAACGGTTGCACAGTACTTCGTTTCGTGACTACACTTGGTACAGTGTAGTAAGATTTCATATTAAAGGGAATATGCGACGTGATTAATTGTTAAGTATGGTTACCAAGTGCTCAACCACTTAGAATATTTTTATTAAACTGTTTATATACGAAATCTTGTGGTCTATATATATATTGCTGCCGGCACTAAACCTATATCTCACCAACTTTATGTTGACATTTTAAACATGTTTATTCTCATGTGATAATTAGAAGTTTCCGCTGCATTATGTTGAATTTGAGCAGGATCTTGCGTACGCATATTTGTGTCAAAAATAAGACTGCATATCCAAGAACTTGTGTTGTAAAATATGCTAGAAATCGTGTTGTTATCATCATTTGTAAAGTTTGTAAGTCGAAGATTATCGCTAAACGATAATCATCTTTATTTCGTCCAAAGCTTGTATCAAAAATAAGAATCATGGTTTTTAATGTATAATATATGCAGTTTTTCTTTTAAAAATGTCGCATATAGAGGTCAATACCTCGCAATGAAATCATACGTTATCTAACACGTTCTTACGGTTAAGGACGGGTTATGACAATATGATACATTTTACAAACACTGCATTCGTTTTTAAAAGACAAACTTTCATTACATCGAATGTTGACGGCATGCATACCATTTCATAATATATCCAAACTATAAACGACTTAATTATAATCTTGTTGAACTCAACGACTCGAATGTAACATCTTTAAAAGTGTCAACTAAAAGGTTGATGAGTTCATAAGTTTATCATAAAACAATAAAATTCAGTAATTTTGATAGACCAAAAGATTTAAATATTGCATGGTATAAATGGGCCCGAATCCTATACTCACCTGTAATGTACATGCGATTTCTTTTAAATATAGTACACATATCTCGTGTACGAAACCATTTTTCAACAATTCTTTATAATCGTACACATATCTCGTGTACAAAATATCATACACATAACATGTGTATAAAAATTATTCTCTCGATACATAACATTCACTTTGCTTACTTGGCTTGGTAACCGACCTTAACATTTAATGCGCATCATAAATATCCCCAAAATAAATAGATCTTTTAGTCTGTAATAATATATAAACCTCGAAGTACTAAACACCATGCCCACTATCTCTTCCGTCTAGTGAACATTCTGGGTGGGGGTGTTAAACCCGGTAGCTACCTTTAGGATTCGCGTGAATTAGGGGCCATACCCGTTTCCTAATTCTTAGGTTACCAAGCTATAATAATCAAGGGGAAATATTCACATCAATTAGTGGAATTATAACGTCCAACTAATTCAATAATAATCAACAGAACTTCTGTCTGTATAATAATTCATTCGAGGAATGTTTTGCTTGTGTCTATCTCGTCAAATATTTATAAAAGCATCTCATGTATTCTCAGTCCAAAAATATAGATTTCAAAGGCATTTAATAAAATAGTTGTAAAAACAGCGCATGTATTCTCAGTCCCAAAAATATAAAGAGTAAAAGGGAATCAAATGAACTTACGATACTGTATTTTGTAGTAAAAATACATATGACGACATTGAACAAGTGTAGGGTTGGCCTCGGATTCACGAACCTATATCATTCATATATCATCACTGTAAGCATCGTTATCTTCATCATTTCTAAACTGTCACCAACATCATCTTGTAATATCATCTCAGTACATCATCATGCTTTCATCATCGCTGCAATCACTACTTGCTGTAGCAGTGAACGAAAAAAATAATAACAGCAGCACAAGAATCAGCAATGTAGCAGCAACAAAGGGCGGTTGATGGTGGTTAATGGGTGACAGATTCTTGTGGTTACTTACAACAACTGTAGTAGAAATAAAAGTCGAGCTTTAGAAAAAAATTGCAGCGGCTGTGATGGTGTTGTGGTGATCAAAAGGTGGTGGTTTGGAGTGACAAAAGACAATAGCAACAGTAGTCTCGATTTGGCAGTTGGGCTGTGGTTTACGGCTGTAAACACATAAGGTATAGCAGCAATAAGTGGCTGTTGGATTTCCTGGGTTACAAATGTGAACAGTACCACACAACTGGTTTCATTTTTTTTTTTTTGTCGCGTTTGAACAAGAACAGAAAGGAATAAGCAGTAGGAGCTGTAGGGTTTTGTGTTTGAGCTGTAAACATAAGACTAGCAGCAGTAAACATGCCGTAGATAGGTGATGGCTGTAGGGTAGTGAGGGTGGTGGCGTTAGATGGTGTTTTGTTGTGATGATCTCATCAAGCAAGAAATAAGAAAGATATAGAGAGAGAGAGAGTGGTGACCGGAGGTGATGGACGTTGTCGGAAAAAAAGAAAACACAAGAGTGGAAGGTTTGAGATGGGGGTTTAGGGTGATCATGGGTAGTGCTCTGGTGGTTGTGGTTGGCGATCGACATGGTGGCGGCCGGTTGTAGTGTTGAAGAAAAAGAAGATGGGTGTGATTTGTTTGTGCGTGTCCTTCCCATTTCAATCTAAATCTCTGGCTATATATATATATATATATATATATATATATATATATATATATATATATATATATATATATATATATATATATATATATATATATATATATATATATATATACATACATATATATGAAGTTAAATAATTATAATTATAATAATAATAATAATAATAAATTATATTAATAAGTCATGATATAACAACCCTCACATTTTCATTCTGAATTTACCAGATTGCCCTTAGGGTTTTATTTCCTGATCCTGTGTATTGTCATTAGGGTTGTTATCCAGGTAATTAAATGCTCTATAATTAAAGCATGTCATTAATAACTTGAAACCCTAACCTCAAATATTAATTCAAAACCCTAATCTTGTAAACCCTAAACCTAACCCTATACATTAAATAATAAACCCTAATACCATTTAATATTAAATATTAAACCCAAACCCTAATAACTATTATTATTAATGTTATTATTATGATCAAAATAAAATGTATAAATAATATATTTACAGTAAAAATATATATAATAAATGTATCAATTTTATAAACTATGATATGTTTGGAAACAAGTGAAGATAATTAAATCTATGGACCAAAATAATAAATAAAAAGATATCTATATAAAAAATATATAAAAATATAAATAATTATGTAAATGCCGAATTATATACAAATAATAATAATAATAACATAATTAAATATGGGATGGTTTAAAAAAAAAAAAGGGAGATGAGCTTGATCCCTAAGTAATCTACAATCCTAATCCTAATCTAAATCAAATAAACAAGTCCTAATCTAATCACAACTCCTAATCCTAATCTCTATTCTAGAATAATCTATGAGTAATCCTAAGTGTGTTATGACTCTAACTAATGCACTATAAAAAGACATCTAGACATCCTCTAATCTCATTCACAATTTACTCCAAAACTCCCTCCCCTTCTTGTGATTTTCGCCAGCCACAAAGGCCACCACAACAGCCACCTTCAACCACCTAAAACCACCACCATCTGCCACTTTTTTAGCTGATTATTTTAGCCGATCACCACCACCTTTTGCTGCGATTTTTGCAGCCCAAGACAGCTCAAAGTCGCAGCTTTTTACTGCTGAATTCGTCCACCAAAAACCGCCATCAAGCACCCTTCTATTTTACTATTTCCTTGCTATTTTTCTGCTGCACTTCGACACCCAAAACCGCCCTTAAAGTCGCCTCTTTTGCTGCTAACCTCCTGCTGTTCCTGCGTAATAAAAACAGTCCAAAACACACCCATTTTGCCACCTTTTGTTGCATATTCTTGCTGCTGCTATACCAGTCGTTCATCACTATCAACCAACATCTTTTTCTTGATCTTTATCCTACTAAGGTATCCCTAAAACCCTAGTGATAGCCCTACTTTTAATCTATTACTTTTAATATATTATGATGATTAATATTGGTCTCGTTCTTGAAATTAATTTTAAGGATTATGTTATTTAAATTGAACATGTTTATATGAACATAAAGATGTAATGAATATGATTAATAAGTTGAAGGATGTTGAACTATGATGGTGATTATAAATAAAATTATGAACTAGTTAATGATTAAGTATTATCTTGTTTATGAGGTTAATTAAAATAGATAAGGGTTTATAAATAGGTTATGATTTTTAGATTAGAATGAATAATGATAATTATTATTAGTAATAAGGTTAAGATTGTTAAATTTAAAGTTATGGTTAATATGGTTATAATTATGAATAAGTCATGAAATTAGTTTAATGATTATGAGTAAGATGAGTATGATAAAAGACTATAGCTATTAGTAATAAGATTGAGCATGATCAGATTAAAAGTATTATGATTATTAATAAGTTAAGGTTGATTGAATATGATTATGATATAGATTAAGAATATGAGTTGATTATTGATGTTATGCGAGGTGTATAAAAAATAGTTATTAATTTTAGCAGAAAAAACTATTAAATACGATACAATTTTACACAAGATATTTATTTATTTATAGAATGGATATACTTAAACCTTGCTACAACACTTATAGGCAGTGTACCTAATCGTACAGTAGTGTAGTTTTTAGTAAGTCCGGTTCGTTCCACAGGGAAATCTTTAAACAAAGCTCAACGCTATATTAGTTTACTTTTATAAAAATACAAATATATATATAAGTAATATTATTATTATAAAGGGGGGTTTTTACCATTTAATGACCGGTTTTTCGATTTTAAAACTTTAGTCGCAGTTAAAACCTAATGTAAAATATTAAATAAATAAAAGACTTAAATTAAAACTTAAAGTAAATAACAATAATGAAATTGCGAATAATTAAAAGTGCGATTAAACAATAATAAATAAAAGTGCGATAATTAGAAGTGCAATTAAATATAAAATAAAGGAAATTAAATATGAAATAAAAGAATTATGCTTATTTAAACTTCCGTAATCATGGTGTTTGACGTGTTGATTTTAGTTTTATGCCCAGGGGTTAATTGTCCTTTGTCCTGGATTATTTAATATGTCCGTCTGGTTTTCGTCCATAACAGTCCATCAGTCATAAATATAAATTGCAAGTGTCCTTGTCAAATTATTATTATACCCGAAGATAAATATTCCAACTAATTGGAGATTCGAATTGTAACAAGGTTTTAATACTTTGTTTAATGAATACACCAGGTTATCGACTGCGTGTAAACCAAAGTTTTACTACTTTGTTAACAATTACACCAATTACCCTTGAATGTAATTTCACCCCTGTTTTAATTATTCTAGTGGCTATTAATCCATTCCCGTGTCCGGTTAAATGAACGATTATTCGTACATATAAATACCCCGCCCATCGTGTCCGATCGAGTGTATATGGTAATTTATAGGGACGCCCAATTGTAAATCTTTATATTAACATTAACAAACTTTCATTTAGTTAAACAAATATAAAGCCCATTAATAGCCCATAGTCTAATTTCCACAAGTGTCGTTCTTTTGTCCAAACCCCAATTATGGTACAAAGCCCAATTACCCAATTTTAGTAATTAGCCCAACATCATGATTACTTCGTTTTAAATAAGCATAATAATAACTTATCTACGAGACATTAATATAAAAAGGTTGAACATAACTTACAATGATTAAAAATAGCGTAGCGTTACACGGACAGAATTTCGACTTACACCCTTACAACATTCGCTAACATACCCTTATCATTAGAATTATAATTAAAATTAAAATTAAAATATAAATTATATATATATATATATCGTATAGATAGAGAAGAGAGAAAATAGAATATGAAATTTTGATCAGAATTCGGTTTGCTTTATAGGGATTTGTGATTTTTGGGGCTCCGCGACTCGCGGCCCTTTTGGCCTTCACACTCCGCGAGTCGCGGAGATAGAAATTACAGCTCACATCTTGGAGTTTTCTCTGCCGACGGTTTTTATTATATATATAATATATATATATATATAATTAATATAATTAATTATATATTATATTATATTTATATACATAGTTAACTTGTAATTTTTAGTCCGTTGCGTCGAGCGTTAAGAGTTGACTCTGGTCCCGGTTCCGGATTTTCGAACGTCCTCGCGTACAATTTAATATCTTGTACTTTGCATTTTGAATCTTGTACTTTTGTAATTTCGAGACGTTTCTTATCAATAATTGGAACCTTTTTGATTGTCTTTTGTACTTTTGAGCTTTTTGGTCGTTTGCGTCTTCAATTCGTCGAATCTGTCTTTTGTCTTCACCTTTTATTATACAAACGAATATCACTTGTAAATAGAACAATTGCAACTAAAAGCTTGTCTTTCTTGAGGAATAATGCTATGAAATATATGTTCGTTTTTAGCATTATCAAATATTCCCACACTTGAGCGTTGCTTGTCCTCAAGCAATATCGTCTTGAAACACTAGAATCACTTCTTTATTCTTCACACTTTGTACATCAGTGATTTCTATACGGCGGTATAAACAATGGTAGTAATGATATGGTTTACAGTCCCACATGACTATAAAAATTTAGATCCATTAAGGAAATTGGATCTTTATGAAAACATTTGATCTTTTGAAAATTAAATCTAGTTTTTACCCTAGATAAGTTTTCCGGAATAACCCTTTACCGGTGTTTGCAAAATATTTTTGTGGGTTTGGTGGGTTTTAGATTTGAAAATTTTAGCTCAAAACTTGCTGTTTTGTGTCACCCACTTGCTAACCTTGTATTTGGAAAGCAACACGTCCAGTTTACTTGTTCCGTATATTACCTTTCGGCAAACTACCGTCCGGTTGTAAAGGAAAGCGTTGAACAAGCAACTGTTAAGGCAATGTCCCGTGACATGCTTTTGATTATGGTCTATAACGTGTCGGACGCAATTACTATCCTTGGTAGGAGCAATAGTAAAGCTCACCCTTATAATTTTTCGGTCTGGCACAAGGTCCTGTCTTTGACCACTATGCAACCACCGTTCTTACGGTTGACACCCGATTTGGTTCAGGTGACCTAATGAATTCCAGGTGAATTCCTAGGATTTTACGTTCAATGGTAATGAACGCATTGAAAATAGGGTTTTCAGAAAACAAATCGGTTTGTAATTTTTATCAAAATATTTTCTCGTTTAAGCTCGAGTTTAGATATCATCGAATTCCATGAGTTTGTAATTCTCAATCTTTAAGGTCAATCTCTAGGATTGAGTAATATTAGTCTTAAAAGCTGATTTTTAATCTTTAAGGAGATTATCCTTTCTGGGGATCTGATTCATTAGTCTTATCCAGCTAATTTGCATGGTGCCCCCCCATTGTACGAGATAAATCCTTCTCATGGTTAGGATAAATCTGACCACTTGGCGACCCTGTTTAATGCTGAGGTACGTGGATTTCCTGCTGATTTTAGTGATGACTTTTCTAGATTTTTCGTCAACCTACAGCTGGTCTGGACGACAACTTCATGACCTAAATCAAGAAGCGCGTTTCTTTTTCGGAAGACTTTACTTCCTTTTAATGATGGAATTGATTCATCATGTAGATCCATCTCTTCTTTTCTTTCATCGGGTAAAACAGTTTAGTTTAGTCCAAAGCAAAAGTATTTTCAGTTATTTGTTACAGATATATGTGACATATGTTTAAAATAACTTGGTAAATTTTCCCACACTTGGCTTTTATTTTCCTTTTTATCGTCCTCTATTCCATTTTAAATGAATTTTGACATTTTAGTTTGTTTCTTAATTTATGTTCTTTATGAGATAACAATAATTTCGGTGTTAAAACCTAGTTTTATCGTTCATAAATATGTATAAACATGATTTGAATTCATTTAATTGAAAATTTTGAAAAATTTTACTAGAATTGGGTAGTCAGTATATAAGACTAGGGCTGTTCTTTTTTATCAGAGAGCACTAGATTCTAATACAACTACTGCTTTACTAGTATTTTTAATGGTAACCAAGTGTATAAAGTAAAAAATGTTAAAATCCGAAAGAATTTAACCCCTTCCCACACTTAAGATCTTGCAATGCCCTCATTTGCAAGAAATCAGTAACAATTTAAATTATTGAGGGTGATTTGTGTGAAAATGATTAAATTTTTACCAAAGTTTCCAAATATATTGGCGTTTGTTTGCTGAATGATAAATGGTGCACCTCATTTGTTCATTCCGTCTTGTTGTGATTTCACATATATTTTGCATCTTGTCGTCAAAATTAGTTGCTTTTGCTGAACTTAATGCCAGTCTTTGAAAATGCGTTGTTTTACCCTGTTGTGTACATAGGATAAACTGCAAACATATATACATATTTTTGAAGTTTGGTATATTACCCCACGTTCAAAAATTATTAAAATCTAAGAATAAAAGTTAGATAATTATAAAAATGATTACAATATTAACAAAAATATTAAATGTATCAATAATTACAAATTATAAAATAAAAAAAATAAGTATACTAAGGATGATATTGGTACCAATAGGGGTTCCAGGCATAACCATAAGTGCTATAGAATGCTTCGGCAGGATCATACGTAGGATATGGTGGCTGCATCTCTATCGACCAAGGAGGGAAGACGGGTTTCGGTGTAGGAATATAGTTTCTACCTATATGTTGGCAATGAGCTATGATCTGGTTCTGTTGAACTTGCCAATCTTCAAATGCTCTCTGTCTAGCATTTTCGTATTCCTGAGAAGCTATAAACCTATGCATTTCTTGCATCTCATTCCCCCCTCCTACATTACCTTGCTCCTGGTTTCTCTCCACCTGTGGATGTCTACCATGGTATCGTACTGCGGCGTTATTTCGCCTCTTCAAAACTTTCGCACCATGGTATACATTTAAACCTATAGTATCGCGGGGTTCCGGTTCTTCTACTAATAATCCCCCCCGACTTATATCCACACCGAGATATTCACCAATCAAAGTAATAAAAATACCACCTCCTATTATGCTATGTGGTCGCATCCCCCGAACCATAGCTGATAAATAATAACCCACACAATATGGTATACTTACAGCGCTTTGTGGGTCTCGAATACACATATGGTAAAACAAATCTTGTTCATTTACTTTTTCTTTGTTCTTACCCCTTTGTGTAATCGAATTAGCTAAAAACCTATGTATCACTCTTAATTCGGCTCTATCTATATCCAAATAAGAGTAGTTTCCCCCTTTGAAACGGTGATGGCTTGTCATTTGACTCCACACACCGTGTGTATCAAAATTCTCATCTATCTTTCTACCGTTTAGTATCAATCCTCTACAATCGGCAGACGCTAACTCCTCAGGCGTATATATACGTAAAGCCTGAGCCATGTCCAGTAAAGACATGTGGCGCATCGAACCGCCTAACAAAAATCTAATAAAAGAACGATCGGTTAAACTAGCTACCCGATCATTCAACTCTATACTACATAACAACTCTTCACACCATACTTTATATACAGGTCTGCGTATGGTAAATAAACATATCCAGTCATTAAAAGAAGAATTACCATACCTCTGTACAAGTAATTCCCTAATTGGCCCGGCCAATTCTATAGCTTCTAAGGGTCCCCATTCTATGACCCTCGGTACCTCAACAACCTTGGAATGAAGAGTATGCAAACCCCATTGATATTTTGGATAATCTATCCAAAGTCTGTCAAATCTCAGGTTCGGGTGCAACTCTTCCAAATGCATATCGGAAAAGGTCATGACTGGATGAGGTACATCCTGCTTGTAGTAGTTATCCACCTCCTGTTGTTCCAAATTCTCAGCAGGAGCATTGCGGGCTTGGGATGAAGATTCACCCCTTTCATTCTGCAAAACACATCAAACACAAATTTTGTGCATCCAAATATGCATTAGTGTCAGCAAAATCATCAATCAAAATAATTACAATGACATTATCAATTTATATCAAACTTAAGCTTATTTTCACATTTTTGTCAAATCTACACTTTTTCAAATAAGCATATACGAAAATGTTTGCCAAGTTCATAAGCATTCAACTCAAATAACATGTCAAAATAATCATTACTAGCAATTAAACAAGTCTCAAATGGCATTATCTTTCAAAAATCAAGTTCATGAATTTTAGACTTGAAAAGTCCACTTTAATTCTCAAAATCATGTTTAGGCTCAAAGTTTGGATCATTTAACTACCTAGACATGTTACACTACTCAATTTAGCAACAATTCATGACAAAAATCGGCCATAACCTGTTTATATCAAAAAGCCCCAAATTTGCTCAAGAACACAAACCCTAGATTACTCAAAATTTGAAGTTTAAGGCTTCTAATCATGTTAAACGGCATCAATCTAGGTTATACAAGCATAATACATAAACAATTTAAGTCTAATTACACTAAAAAGCATCAAAATCAAATTGGGGAAAAAATAGCTCAAGAACACCTAATTTCGAATTAATGGTGTTTAGGTGTAGAAATTTACCGTTTTTCTTGAGTAATTCTTAGATAGAATCCTTCTCAACATGATTTTAGCAAAAAATTTGGTGATTAACGGTTAAAAATTGGGATTTTTGGGGGTTTTTTTTCGTGTTTTTCGGGTGCAGTTTCGAGCTGTATTTTTGCAGTGTGTTTTTATGGGGAGTAAACTGATCTGTTTTTGCGTTTTATTTTTTTTTTCTGGGTTTTGGTCCCTCCGCGAGTCGCGGCAAAATACCCTCCAAACTCCGCGACTCGCGGAGTTTGGTATTTTTTTTTTTTTTTTTTATAATCATTAACTTTTGAAAACAATTAAGAAATTAATTTTAAAATTTTGTTTCCCTTGTTATTTAGGACGAGGTCGTTTCGGATCGATGTCCTAGTCCGTCTCTCGACAAAATTTTAAAATTTGTCTTTTTGTAGCGATTGTTTTAAAAGCTAAGATTTTTGGGGTTTTTAATGTTTTTGACATACTTTAAATCAAAAAGATTAAAAATAATGATAATAAAAGTTCTCGTCCCTCCCTCGGGTAAAGCAATTTCGGTTCAAAGACCTAGTCTTCAACTTACGACAAATTTTAAAAATCATATTCTTAACTTAATGAGATAAAGTAAATTTTTGTTTTTAAATTCACACAACTTAAATATAAAATTCAAAATTAATATTAAAAATTCATACCAAACTTAAAATTTGAAATGCATAAAATTAAAAATTAATATTTTAAAAATTAAAAATTCACACCAAACTTAATTTAAAAATTCATATTATAAATTCACACCAAACTTATATTAATTTTTCAAATATTTACAATTTTAAATATATTGTTTTTACAAAGTTTACAATATTAATTTAAGATTTAAATATTAATTTTAAAAACATGGTAAAGATAAATTTAAAAATCTTTTTGTCTTTTTATCCCACTTTAATCAATCAAATATTATCAAAAATATGCGCCCCTCTTTTCGGTAAAGTAATTTCGGTTTCAAGACCTAATTTAACTCATGACGAATTTTTGAAATATTTTGGGTTGATTGATTAAAGATATTTATACCTTAAGAATAAACGTTAAATTTCGCAGTGATGTAATAAATTTTTGAATGATATCAATAATTTCGGTCGCCAAACCTAATTTTATTCAATACCAATTTAATACTTTTTAGCGAACAAATTAGCGTTTATTATCAAAAGGTTAAAAATAAAAATAAAAATAAAAACTGTACAGACATACCTGTGAAATAGATTTCTTAGTTATATGATCTATTCCATTCATAAGATAGTCGGTTTAATTGGTTTTCCATGGCTACATAGGCGTAACCTCGAGCATTCAGTGTCTTTTCTTCTAAACATATGAACGGTCCGTCTCTACATAAAGTAACAAATTCGGTATTTGAATAGGTTTGATTATTTGAACATTTACCTCCATGTGACCATTTTCCGCATTTGTGACATCGTTCTAGGTGTCGTGCTCTTCTTTTCGCTGCGGATTTTGATTTTCCTTTACCAAATTGTAACTTATTATCTTCGCATCTGGATTCTTTTCTAACTCCGTCCATTCTTTCTCTGATTACTGATACTAATTCACTCGGTAGTATGTCATTATTACGTTTAGTGATCAAAGCGTGTAGCATTAGACCATGGTTTAGTTCACAGGCAGTCTTCATTTCGTAAAAACCTAAAAAAATAAAAATTCAGAATGGGGGGGAGAAGACTAGTTCTTTAGGGTCTGCTAGGGAAAGACCATACGTGTTCCATTTTCGAGAACTACACGAAAACAGAAAATCTAACTCTAACAGAAATACATATTATCCTTTAAAGACTTGATTCTCCCCACACTTAGTTAGCTGTGGTGTCGAAATTGTGATTAACTTCGTTGTCGACTTCCATCGGACCATGTATGTAATGTTTAACTCTGTGACCATTAACTTTAAATTCAATCCCATTTGAATTTATTAATTCTATCGTTCCGTATGGGAAAACTCTTTTGACTATGAATGGTCCAGACCATCTTGATTTCAATTTTCCAGGAAATAGCTTGAATCGTGAATTGAAAAGAAGAACTCTGTCTCCTTCTTTAAATTCTTTTGAACTTCTGATTTTTTTATCATGCCATTTCTTCGTTCTTTCTTTATAGATTAACGAATTTTCGTATGCTTCATGTCTTAATTCTTCTAATTCATTTAGTTGACTTAATCGTAGACGTCCGGCTTCATGTAAATCAAGATTACATGTCTTCAAAGCCCAAAATGCTTTGTGTTCAATTTCTACTGGAAGATGACATGCTTTTCCATAAACAAGTCTAAAAGGTGTGGTTCCAATTGGAGTTTTGTAGGCTGTTCTAAAAGCCCAGAGTGCATCCTCCAATTTAATGGACCATTCCTTCGGATTTGATCCTACGGTTTTCTCTAGAATACGTTTTAAAGCTCGGTTCGTATTTTCAACTTGTCCACTTGTTTGTGGATGATATGCGGTGGAGATTTTATGAGTTACTCCATATCTTTTAAGAACTTTCTCAAGTTGATTATTACAGAAATGAGTACCCCGATCACTTATTAAAGCTTTCGGTGTTCCAAACCTTGCAAAAAGACGTTTTAAAAAGTTGACTACAACTCGTGCATCGTTAGTTGGGAGAGCTTGTGCTTCCGCCCATTTAGATACATAATCAATGGCTACGAGTATATATAGATTATTATGAGATTTCGGAAATGGACCCATAAAGTCAATACCCCAAATGTCAAATACTTCACATACTTGGATGACATTTTGTGGCATTTCATCACGTTGACTTATTTTTCCGGCCCTTTGACAAGCATCACAGGATTTGCAAAGAAGGTGTGCGTCTTTGTAAATTGTAGGCCAATAGAATCCAGCTTCATAAACTTTTCTTGCTGTTAGTTGAGGCCCATAATGCCCTCCTGTTGGTCCTGTGTGACAATGGTTTAAAATTTTACTAGCTTCATCTCCAAATACACATCGGCGTATTATTCCATCGGGACAACTTTTAAACAGATGTGGATCTTCCCAGAAATAGTGTTTTATATCACTGAAGAATTTCTTTCGTCTTTGGTACGATAATCCTTTTTCAAGGAATCCACAAACTAAGTAGTTTGCATAGTCTGCAAAACATGGGATTTCTTTATAATCTATCTTCAATAGATATTCATCAGGAAAGTTGTCTTGTATGGCTGATTCATTTAGAACTTCTAATTCGGGATTTTCAAGACGAGAAAGATGATCAGCGGCAAGATTTTCTGCTCCTCTTTTATCTCAGATTTCAATATCAAACTCTTGTAAGAGTAAGATCCAACGGATTAATCTTGGTTTAGCATCTTGTTTTGAAAATAGGTATCTAAGAGCAGAATGGTCGGTATAGACCACCGTTTTTGCTAGAACGAGATATGATCGAAATTTGTCAAAAGCAAAGACAATAGCAAGGAGTTCTTTTTCAGTAGTTGTATAGTTCGTTTGTGCTCCTTGTAATGTCTTACTAGCATAATATATAGGTTGAAATCGTTTTTCAATCCTTTGTCCTAAAACGGCTCCCATTGCAAAATCACTTGCATCGCACATTAGTTCAAATGGTAGATTCCAATTTGGTGTTATCATGATCGGCGCATTAGTGAGTTTTTCTTTAAGAATATTAAAAGATTTGATACATTCATCTGAAAAGATGAATGGCGCATCCTTTTCTAGGAGTTTATTCATAGGAGTGGCAATTTTAGAAAAATCTTTTATAAAACGTCGGTAAAAACCGGCATGCCCTAGAAAACTCCTAACTCCTCTAACATTGGTGGGATGTGGAAGTTTAGCAATTACATCTACTTTAGCTCTATCCACTTCAATTCCTTCTTTTGAAATTTTATGTCCAAGAACGATGCCTTCTTTAACCATGAAATGGCATTTCTCCCAATTAAGTACTAGATTTGATTTTTCGCATCTAATTAGCATTCGTTCCAGATTAACTAGACATGATTTAAATGTATCACCGAAGACTGAAAAGTCATCCATGAATACTTCCATGCATTCTTCTATCATGTCATGAAAAATCGCCATCATACACCTTTGAAAGGTTGCAGGGGCGTTACAAAGTCCAAATGGCATTCTTTTGTAAGCAAAAGTACCATAAGGGCACGTGAATGTGGTTTTCTCTTGGTCCTCGGGTGCTATTGGAATTTGAAAATATCCGGAAAATCCATCTAGAAAACAATAGTAACTATTTCCGGCTAATCTTTCCAACATTTGATCTATGAAAGGTAAGGGAAAGTGATCTTTTCTGGTGGTGTCATTTAATTTTCTATAATCAATACATACACGCCATCCTGTTACAGTCCTAGTAGGAATAAGCTCATTTTTCTCATTTGTAATGACAGTCATGCCACCCTTCTTAGGTACGCATTGAACTGGGCTTACCCATGGACTATCAGAGATTGGATAAATTAAACCTGCATCTAGCAGTTTAATAATCTCTTTCTTAACTACATCTTGCATATTAGGATTTAGTCTTCGTTGGCGTTGCACATACGTTTTATGACCTTCTTCCATAAGGATTTTATGTGTGCAATACGAAGGACTTATTCCTTTAATATCATGAATCTTCCATGCAATGGCTGGTTTATGAGCTTTCAACACAGAAATGAGTTGTGATTTCTCATTTTCAGTAAGAGAAGACGATATTATTACAGGTAATTCAGATTCACCATGTAAATAAGCGTATTCCAAATGGTTTGGAAGTGGCTTTAACTCTAATTTCGGAGGTTCTTCTATCGATGATTTATATCGATATCTGTCTTCTTCTTTTAGCATTTGAATTTCTTCTGTTGTTGGTTCATATCCATTAGCTATAAGTGTAGCTAACATTTCAACTTCATCAATTGGTTCATTACCTTCTCCTAAAGAACATTCTCCTGTTCCTTGTAATTCTGGAAATTCTTCTAATAATTCTGCATGTGCATCTATAGTTTGAATATAATAACATGTATCATCTGCAGATTGTGGTTGTTGCATTGCTCTATCAACTGAAAAGGTAACACTCTCATCCTCTATACTTAGGGTCAGTTTCTTACTGAACACGTCTATCATTGCTTTAGCCGTGTTTAAGAATGGTCTTCCTAATATGAGAGGAACTTGAGAATCTTCTTCCATGTCCAAAACAACAAAATCTACTGGAAATACTAAAGTACCAACTTTAACTAGCATGTTCTCCATTATCCCTCTAGGATATTTTACTGATCGGTCGGCTAGTTGTATACTTATTCTTGTTGGTTTCAATTCTCTAAGGTCTAGTTTAGCGTATAGTGAATACGGCATTAGATTTATACTAGCACCTAAGTCTGCCAATGCTTCTATTGAACTAAGACTACCCAGAAAACATGGAATTGTGAAACTTCCTGGATCAGATAATTTTTCTGGTATCTTATTCAACAGCACTGCTGAACAATTTGCATTCATAGTGACAGCCGAGAGTTCTTCCATTTTCTTTCTATTTGTGATTAGATCTTTCAAGAATTTAGCATATCTAGGCATTCCTGAAATCACATCAATGAAAGGAAGATTTACATTTATCTGTTTAAACATATCTAAAAATTTGGATTGCTCGGCTTCAAGTTTCTCTTTCTTCATTTTACTCGGATAAGGAAGTGGTGGTTGGTATGGTTTAACATAAGGTTTATCCTTAACTGTGTTATTTTCATTAATCTTTTCAACTACCGGTTCTTTTTCCTTATCTTGATCAGGTTGTGGTTCTTGTGGAGTAGGAATAGTTTCATCAGAAGTTACAGGTATTTCAGGTGGTTTAAGTGTTGTACCACTTCTTGTGGTAATAGCTTTAGCTGTTTCATTTCGTGGGTTAGCATTTGTATCACTAGGTAGACTTCCCGGTTTTCTTTCACCTATTAACCTTGCTAGGTTACTTACTTCTTGTTCCAGATTTTTAATAGAAGCTTGTTGATTTCTAAATGCTTGAGCATTTTGTTCATTGGTTTGTTTCTGAGATGTGAAAAACTGCGTTTAAGTTTCAACTAGCTTCGTCATCATATCTTCTAAATTCGACTTTTTATCATCGGTTTGTTGTGGTGGTTTGTTTTGAAAATTCGGTCTTTGCTGATTGTAAGTATTATTGGATACTTGTTGATTGCTAGGACCTTGTTGGTTGTTGTATGGAATATTTCGGTTATAATTCTGGTTTTGATTGTAAATCGGTCTTGGCGGTTGATAATTATTCTGATAATTATTTCCAGGCCTTTGGTTTATGTATGAAATATTCTCTCTTTGTTCCATTGTTAATTCAATACTGAGACAATCTTTTGTCAAATGTGGTCCTCCACATTGCTCACAACTAATTCGTATTGTGTGAATATCCTTAGTCATCTTTTCCATTCGTCTCTCCACAGCATCTATCTTTGCGGAAATGGAATCTAAGTCATGGCTAGAATCGGCTCTAGCTGCTTTAGATGATCTAATGATATCTTTTTCTTGGTGCCACTCATGTGAGTGGGAAGCAGTATTATCAATAATTTTGTAAGCATCAGTTTCGGTTTTCTTCATAATAGAACCACCAGCTGCTATATCTATGTCTTTTCTTGTAGTGATGTCGCATCCTCGGTAGAATATTTGTACTATTTGACAGGTGTCTAAACCATGTTGCGGACATCCTCTTAACAACTTTCCATATCTTGTCCACGCCTCATATAGAGTTTCATTTGGCTTCTGTGTGAACGTAACAATTTCTGCTTGAAGTCTTACGGCTTTAGATGCAGGAAAGAATTGTTTAAGAAATTTGTCAATTAAAACGTCCCATGTATCGATCGCCCCTTCAGGTAACGATTCCAACCAATCTTTGGCTTCTCCCTTTAAAGTCCAGGGAAATAACATGAGATATATCTGTTCATCCTCCACTTCTCGGATTTTAAATAGTGTGCAGATCCTATTAAAGGTACGTAGATGTTCATTTGGATCTTCCTTCGGTGCACCACTAAATTGGCATTGATTAGTCACCATGTGTAGAATTTGTCCTTTGATTTCATAATCTGGCGCATTAATGTCTGGATGAGTTATTGCGTGACCTTGGCCAGTGCGTTTATCTCTCATTCGGTCTTCCATACTTAAAGGTTCCAGATTCTCCATAATTGAATTTGTTGAATCGGTATCACTAGATGATTCTGATTTAATAGTTCGTTCCTCAACAATCTCTGTTTGAATGATTGGTGGTTCCGGAGGAAAGTTTAATGGTTCAGGATCTACGAACCGTTCCTGAATATTCTCTGGATTCTCAATTGTGAAGTTGGGTTCAAAAAATGGATTATCGGAAATTTGAACTGAAGTACTTGGTCGACTGGATGACGATTCTAAAGAAAAATCAACGGCGGTTATATTTGTTAAACGATGTCTTGATCGAGTTACAGGTGGTGAACGTACAAAAGGTGATGAACGTCTTGCTCGGTGCATTTACTGAATATCCTATTAGTTTTTAAAAAGGAAAGAAAAATTATAATAAGTTATCCAATCAATAGACTTTTCTGATTTTGCCCACGTTTCGAATAGCCAAAAGATGCAGCAGAGGGGCAGGATTCGTTTGGTCTCAATATAATTGAGGACTGTTTGGCTCCAATAACCCGGTCCACGTACAAATCCAACTATTACTACGAACCAGAAAATTTTGATGTCTATTAATTTAACCACTTAAAATAAATTTTCGTAATTTTAAGAAATTTAGATAAGAAGTAGAAAAAATTCTAAGTCCTAAAAACTAGAATAGCGAGAAATAAGAGAGAAAAAGAGTTCGTCGCAAAAGGTCGAAAAAGAAAAAAAAATGGTTGAAAAATAAAAGGTGACGGAAAAATAAAAGAAACTTAAAAATACTTAACTAACCTAACCTTATTACTACAACTAACTTAAAATTATAATCGCAAATTGAAATTACTAATTGGAATGATAATTGATACATAGTAAAAGGTGTCTAAAAATATTAAAGCTTACAGGAAAAACTAAATCCCAAATAGAAATAACTTAAAAAGAAACTAAAACTTAAAAAGGCGTCGCAAAATTCTAAAGCACCTAAATCTTAGTCTAAAGAAAAAGCACTTAAGGAATTCTACGGCAAAGCCTAAAAATCTAGGAGTAAAAATAACTATAGCAAAAACTAAGTTTAAAATTAAATATGAGCTAAAAATACAAATATTACGCTACAACGATTAAAAAGGGACAAAATATAAAAATATACAAAAAGTTGTAAAAAGTACAATTTTTATAAAAATATTATTTTTATATTATTTATTTAATAAAACTACTAATTTTACAATTTAATAAAACTAATTAATACTAAATACATAAAGTAAATAAAAAGTAAAAATAAAAATAAAACTAATAATAATAATAATAATAATAATTAGGTTTAAATAATAATAATAATTAGGTTTAAATAATAATAATAATTAAAAATAACCCGTAATTAATGCAGATTTAGGGTTTTTGTCCGTGTGTCAGATGGTTTCCGCGAGTCGCGGCATTTATTGCAACAAACCCTGCGAGTCGCGGGGTTTCAGAATTCAGCTGACAGATTTAATTATTCGACGCTTTTTTTCTTTATTTATTTATTTTTTATTTTCTGTTTTCTATTTTTATATAATTAAAAGATGTTTAATAAAATTTATATTATTATAAACTAAAATAAAAATAAAGAAACTTATAAAACTTAAATATTTAACAAAATCTTAAAAATACTTATATTTTTGTTTTTCTTTTTATATTTTTGAATAATTAAAACATATTTTTACAAAAACGAATTTTAATAAAAGTTAACTAAAACTCTCTTTTTTTTTATATTAGCGTTGCGCTTCCGGCGTTTAAGATAGATCCCCGGCAGCGGCGCCAAAAATACTTGATGTTATGCGAGGTGTATATAAAATAGTTATTAATTTTAGCAGAAAAAACTATTAAATACGATACAATTTTAGACAAGATATTTATTTATTTATAGAATGGATATACTTAAACCTTGCTACAACACTTATAGGCAGTGTACCTAATCGTACAGTAGTGTAGTTTTTAGTAAGTCCGGTTCGTTCCACAGGAAATCTTTAAACAAAGCTCAACGCTATATTAGTTTACTTTTATAAAAATACAAATATATATATAAGTAATATTATTATTATAAAGGGGGGTTTTTACCGTTTAATGACCGGTTTTTCGATTTTAAAACTTTAGTCGCAGTTAAACCTAATGTAAAATATTAAATAAATAAAAGACTTAAATTAAAACTTAAAGTAAATAACAATAATGAAATTGCGAATAATTAAAAGTGCGATTAAACAACAATAAATAAAAGTGCGATAATTAGAAGTGCAATTAAATATAAAATAAAGGAAATTAAATATGAAATAAAAGAATTATGCTTATTTAAACTTCCGTAATCATGGTGTTTGACGTGTTGATTTTAGTTTTATGCCCATGGGTTAATTGTCCTTTGTCCTGGATTATTTAATATGTCCGTCTGGTTTTCGTCCATAACAGTCCATCAGTCATAAATATAAATTGCAAGTGTCCTTGTCAAATTATTATTATACCCGAAGATAAATATTCCAACTAATTGGGGATTCAAATTGTAACAAGGTTTTAATACTTTGTTTAATGAATACACCAGGTTATCGACTGCGTGTAAACCAAGGTTTTACTACTTTGTTAACAATTACACCAATTACCCTTGAATGTAATTTCACCCCTGTTTTAATTATTCTAGTGGCTATTAATCCATTTCCGTGTCCGGTTAAATGAACGATTATTCGTACATATAAATACCCCGCCCATCGTGTCCGATCGAGTGTATATGGTAATTTATAGGGACGCCCAATTGTAAATCTTTATATTAACATTAACAAACTTTCATTTAGTTAAACAAATATAAAGCCCATTAATAGCCCATAGTCTAATTTCCACAAGTGTCGTTCTTTTGTCCAAACCCCAATTATGGTACAAAGCCCAATTACCCAATTTTAGTAATTAGCCCAACATCATGATTACTTCGTTTTAAATAAGCATAATAATAACTTAGCTACGAGACATTAATATAAAAAGGTTGAACATAACTTACAATGATTAAAAATAGCGTAGCGTTACACGGACAGAATTTCGACTTACACCCTTACAACATTCGCTAACATACCCTTATTATTAGAATTATAATTAAAATTAAAATTAAAATATAAATTATATATATATATATATCGTATAGATAGAGAAGAGAGAAAATAGAATATGAAATTTTGATCAGAATTCGGTTTGCTTTATAGGGATTTGTGATTTTTGGGGCTCCGCGACTCGCGGCCCTTTTGGCCTTCACACTCCGCGAGTCGCGGAGATAGAAATTACAGCTCACATCTTGGAGTTTTCTCTGCCGACGGTTTTTATTATATATATAATATATATATATAATTAATATAATTAATTATATATTATATTATATTTATATACATAGTTAACTTGTAATTTTTAGTCCGTTGCGTCGAGCGTTAAGAGTTGACTCTGGTCCCGGTTCCGGATTTTCGAACGTCCTCGCGTACAATTTAATATCTTGTACTTTGCATTTTGAATCTTGTACTTTTGTAATTTCGAGACGTTTCTTATCAATAATTGGAACCTTTTTGATTGTCTTTTGTACTTTTGAGCTTTTTGGTCGTTTGCGTCTTCAATTCGTCGAATCTGTCTTTTGTCTTCACCTTTTATTATACAAACGAATATCACTTGTAAATAGAACAATTGCAACTAAAAGCTTGTCTTTCTTGAGGAATAATGCTATGAAATATATGTTCGTTTTTAGCATTATCAATTATGATTAAAAAGATTAGGGTTAATGAAGACGATTAAGTGTTATGATTAATGGACTTGAATATAATAAAAAGATTATGATTGAAAGATATAGTGAAGGTTATGATGATGATTAATAAGATTGACAATTTAAAAGTATTATGGTTAATACAAATAAAAGGTTTATGATTTCATGTAAGTGAATAATGATTAGTAATAATTGATATTGATTAAAGAATAATGATAATGGTACATGCATGCATGCAAGCATACGTACGTATGTATATGTGTATATTGTAAGTATATGCTTATGTATATATGTATATATATACATACGTGTATATGTATGTGTACATATGTATGTATATGTATGTGTGTGTATGTATGCTATGTTAGTAAAACATAGAAAGTGAAGTAGTTATATGTATATGTACCACTTTTTACATTAATGTATATATAACACTTACATATATTATACATATATATCACATGGTTATAAACATATATATGTATGAAAATAAATAAAGAATATATGTATGTATCATATAGGTATATTTATATATGTAACATATAATAATAAGATTAAATAATAGTTGATTAATTAAAGAATAATATTACTATTATTATTATTATAACTTATACACTTAACTATATAGTAACACCATAAATTACACTAAGTATATTATCACTTATATATATATATATATATATATATATATATATATATATATATATATATATATATATATATATATATATATATATAAAATAAGTATATTAATAACTTGTTATGTGTATACACCTATAACGAGAAGGTTATAATTAAAGATAGCGTACAAAGACTACAAACATCACCGCTACTTGTGGCCTAGGGTGATCCTTGTTGCCATTATGGGAACCGCTTGTGGATTTCGAATGCCATGACTTGGATTCTGGTCAAGAATCCTGGGCACCCGGTAACAACAGATCATTCGAGTGACTTGCATGATAGCAACAAAGTTTGGGAAAGATTGTACAACATCTTTGATAAAAATTATAACCCGAACTTCTTAAACTAGAAGCTTACTATAAGTGGAAGCTTTCCATAAATAGTAGGTTTCCAAAAATAGAAACTTTTGAGAAATAGGAACTTTTCTCGAAAACCGTCACTGTTAATATAGTTTACTATATTAATAAACAAACTTTATGTCTGTTAGAAATTAACTAATAAAAGGTTATATCTCTAGGTTGAGATCTCCGATTTCATACTTCGTTCATACTTCTTGCGTGGAATATCTTACTTGCTACTAAGGTGAACTTTATAGCCCCTCTTTTTACTATTTCTTAACTGTTTTGTAAACTTTGGGGTGAGACACATGCTTGCTTTTGAAATGATTTACAATTTAGACACAAGTACCTAAACTATTTGATATGCAATTTCGTGAGACTTTTGTTAAACATGTATTTATTGTTACATGCAAATCCCTGCCATAATATCGTTAACTGCTGTAATTGGAATTTTACAAGCTTAACTATTGTGAGTAGGCCTATTGAGAGTGACGTCTCTACCCATTGGCATGATCGTCAAGGGGGTACATAATAATGATTGCCGACACCCGTACAGTGTCAGAGGTTAATGTTTAGTTCGATATTATAACTCATGGCATATTGAATATTTTGATGTTTTGAACTAAATCTTGTGGTCTAAAACTTATTATGATTGTTAAACCTATTATGTTCACTCAGCCTTTATGTTGACATTTTAAGCATGTTTGTCTTAGGTGAAGATTAGCTTGGGTGCTGCCCTATGATGCTTAGTTAGCTGTTGCATTGGAGTCCACATATTAGACTTATCATTTGTTATTTACATAACAATTTCATTATGAAAAACATTATTATGTTTCCGCTGCAAATCAAATTTTGTTAAAACGTCTCATGTAGAGTCGTTCTCGTTTGTACATACTTGTGTTGTGATATTGTGAAGTCATATTTCCCCGGACCTATTTGGGGATACGACACATGAGGTGCAAAGAAAGCATTGAACAGCCAAATTTATTGTTCTCTTCTACCGACACTTAGATATTTTTAATTTGCGGAGTGCTATATCGTGTCCATTGCTAAATAGTTAATATATAAAAGTGTTCCTAAAAATTCCAAATTTTTAGTTTACATATAATTAATTATTTCGATCATTAACTGTTTGAAACCCGATCAAAAAGATTCGTAAATTATTTATTTTCTGTTCCAATTAATATGTACGGAGTACTATAATATAAACTAAAAAGGTAAAATTTTTTTTAACAAACCTAAAATCTTTGTAATCAATTTACAGTCCAACTTTTATTTTAATCCTTCATATATATGTATTAGATCTATATGAACATTAACGAGATGTCAACCGAGTGTTACTGACGATTAGTAATTCGGCCCGAAATCATTTATATTCCATTTACTCTCTCTATATATATAATCAGTTTTCAATAACAATTCCTACCACATATATCTATATATATATATATATATATATATATATATATATATATATATATATATATATATATATATATATATATATATATATATATATATATATATATATATATATATATATATATTACAAGTAATAAATATAATAACATAATTGTTTTCATTATAACGTATATTATTTTACATTTTTATCTATAACACCAAATGCATATATTAATTTGTTAATATTTTTACTATAATTATTTATATAATTATTTATATATATATACATTTCTATTTACAATTAATTGTTCATGAATCGTCGAGAGCAGTCGAAGGGTAATTACATACATGAAAACAGTTCAAAATTTTGAGACTCAATATTTCAGGCCTTGCTTATCATGTCGAAATCATATAAGTTTTTAAGTTTAAATTTGGTCGGAAATTTCTGGGTTGTCACATTATGGAGTCACCATGAGTGACCCGATTGTGACATGGGCATTACTTAGAGATCATCGGAGACTCTACATAGCTTTTAGAGCATATCTTCATCGAGAAGGAATGCCCCAAAGTACACTATGCTCTTCCTCATTCAGATTAACGTGTTGTGCTCCACCTACACGTCAAGCTACTCCTAGATGCTCTACTCCAGTTTCAATTCAGTCTGTAGCCTCAGCAGTCGCTCCCATTCACACTACTCATATTACACTGCCTGCTTCAGCTGCTCCACCTGCTCCAGTTATTGAGACAGTTCCTATTTGTGAGTTACCTGAGGGTTTCCATCTAGTCACAGTACCTATATTAGTAGAGTCACGTATGGCCCAGGTCTTTGAAGTCACTAGAAACATTCCTGATGAGGAGCCATTCCTGAATCTCTCACACCTGGAGATACCGTCAGACATATGTCCAGACACACTGATGGGCCGTAATTTGGATGTGGGACAGACACTTGAGGGCTTACCAAGACTTGAGGACGAGGAGGACATCTTAGGATACTTCGCAAACGCTACTCTACAAATAGGCCAGGACAGTAGTTCGTAGACTCCTTTCTTTTAATTTTAATTTTATCTTTATCTTTATTATAAAAGCATTGTATAAAAATATGTATATAGTGTAAATGCTACTCTCTTTTGTTCTTTATGCAGAATCATATCAAAGAGACTAGTCCTTTCCAGTACTAGGAGCATAGCCTAACTGTAGGAAAGCCCAGCACTAGGAGAATAACTTGACAGTATGGAAGTAATCTGTCCTCAAACCTCTTTCAATTATTACGCACTGAAAGCTCTAAGTGTGGGGTTGCACCCGCAAAAAACTTAGAGATTCTAGAAAATATTGAAATGTCCCGTTCATATTGATTATAAACGTTCCATATTAATTGATTTCGTTGCGAGGTTTTGACCTCTATATGAGACGTTTTTCCAAGATTGCATTCATTTTTAAAACAACCATAACCTTTATTTTATCAATAAAGGTTTCAAAAGCATTACGTAGATTATCAAATAATGATAATCTAAAATATACTGTTTACACATGACCATTACATAATGGTTTACAATAGAAATATATTATATCGACATATGTTTCTTGAATGCAGTTTTTACATAATATCATACAAACATGGACTCCAAATCTTGTCCTTATTTTATTATGCAACAGCGGAAGCTCTTAATATTCACCTGAGAATAAACATGCTTTAAACGTCAACAAAAATGTTGGTGAGTTATAGGTTTAACCTATATATATCAAATCGTAACAATAGACCACAAGATTTCATATTTCAATATACATCCCATAGATAGAGATAAAAATCATTCATATGGTGAACACCTGGTAACCGACATTAACAAGATGCATATATAAGAATATCCCCATCATTCCGGGACACCCTTCGGATATGATATAAATTTTGAAGTACTAAAGCATCCGGTACTTTGGATGGGGTTTGTTAGACCCAATAGATCTATCTTTAGGATTCGCGTCAATTAGGGTGTCTGTTCCCTAATTCTTAGATTACCAGACTTAATAAAAAGGGGCATATTCGATTTCGATAATTCAACCATAGAATGTAGTTTCACGTACTTGTGTCTATTTTGTAAATCATTTATAAAACCTGCATGTATTCTCATCCCAAAAATATTAGATTTTAAAAGTGGGACTATAACTCACTTTCACAGATATTTCCTTCCTCAGAAATAAGACTTGGCCACGGATCGATTCACGAACCTATACAAATATGTACATATATATCAAAGTATGATCAAAATATAATTACAACCATTTTTATTATGTTTTAAAGATGTGAGTGCATTAAGTCAACTGTCCTCGTTAGTAACCTACAACTAGTTGTCCACAGTTAGATGTAAAGAAATAAATCGATATATATTATCTTGAATCAATCCACGACCCAGTGTATACACGTCTCAGGCTAGATCACAACTCAAAGTATATATATTTTTAGAATCAACCTCAACTCTGTATAGCTAACTCCAACATTACTGCATATAGAGTGTCTATGGTTGTTCCAAATAATATATATACATGGGTCGATATGATATGTCAAAACATTTGCATACGTGTCTATGGTATCCCAAGATTACATAATATATTAGAATACATGTATAATACAATATAAGTTAGCTAGGATATGATTTGTATAGATTTGTTAAACATTTCCCGTAGCTAAAATAATCAAAAAATATCCAATCTTGTTTTACCCATAACTTCTTCATTTTAAATCCGTTTTGAGTGAATCCAATTGCTATGGTTTCATATTGAACTTAAGTTTATGAATCTATACACAAAAAGTAAAAGTTTATAGTCGGAATTACAGGTTACAAGTCATTTTTGTAAAGGTAGTCATTTCAGTCGAAAGAACGACGTCTAGATGACCATTTTGGAAAACATACTTCCACTTTGAGTTTAACCATGATTTTTGGATATAGTTTCATGTTCATAAGAAAAATCATTTTCCCAGAAGAACAACTTTTAAATCAAAGTTTATCATAGTTTTTAATTAACTAACCCAAAACAGCCCGCGGTGTTACTACAACGGCGTATATCCGGGTTTACGGTATTTTTCGTGTTTTCTGGTTTTAAATCATTAAGTTAGCATATCATATAGATATAGAACATGTGTTTAGTTGATTTTAAAAGTCAAGTTAGAAGGATTAACTTTTATTTGCGAACAAGTTTAGAATTAACTAAACTATGTTCTAGTGATTACAAGTTTAAACCTTCGAATAAGATAGCTTTATATGTATGAATCGAATGATGTTATGAACATCATTACTACCTCAAGTTTTCTGGATAAACCTACTGGAAATGGGAAAAATAGATCTAGCTTCAAAGGATCCTTGAATGGCTTGAAAGTTCTTGAAGCAGAATCATGACACGAAAACAAGTTCAAGTAAGATTTTCACTCGAAATAAGATTGTTATAGTTGTAGAAATTGAATCAAAGTTTGAATATGAATATTAACTTGAATTAAAAAGATAACCTACTATAAATTACAAAGGTTCCTTGATCTTAGATGATTACTTGGAATGGATTAGAAAGCTTGGAAGTAGACTTGCAAACTTGGAAGTATTCTTGATTTTTATGAAACTATACTTATTGAATTTATGAAGAACACTTAGAACTTGAAGATGGAACTTGAGAGAGATCAATTAGAAGAAGAAAATTGAAGAATGAAAGTGTTTGTAGGTGTTTTTGGTCGTTGTTATATGGATTAGATATAAAGGATATGTAATTTTGTTTTCATGTAAATAAGTCATGAATGATTACTAATATTTTTGTAATTTTATGAGATATTTCATGCTAGTTGCCAAATGATGGTTCCCACATGTGTTAGGTGACTCACATGGGCTGCTAAGAGCTGATCATTGGAGTGTATATGCCAATAGTACATACATCTAAAAGCTGTGTATTGTACGAGTACGAATACGGGTGCATACGAGTAGAATTGTTGATGAAACTGAACGAGGATGTAATTGTAAGCATTTTTGTTAAGTAGAAGTACTTTGATATGTGTCTTGAAGTCTTTCAAAAGTGTATGAATACATATTAAAACACTACATGTATATACATTTTAACTGAGTCGTTAAGTCATCGTTAGTCGTTACATGTAAATGTTGATTTGAAACCTTTAAGTTAACGATCTTGTTAAATGTTGTTAACCCAATGTTTATTATATATAATAAGATGTTAAATTATTATATTATCATGATATTATGATATATTAATATATCTTAATATGATATATATACATTTAAATGTCGTTACAACGATAATCGTTACATATAAGTCTCGTTTCGTAATTCTTGAGTTAGTAGTCTTGTTTTTACATATGTAGTTCATTGTTAACACACTTAATGATATATTTAAATATCATTTTTTCATGTTAAATATAGTGTATCAATATCTTAATATGATACATATGTATTTAGTAGACGCTATCATAACGATAATCGTTATATATATCATTTCGAGTTTCTTAACTTAGTAATCTCATTTCTTATGTATATAACACATTGTTAATATATTTAGTGAGATACTTAATCATCATAATATTATATCAACCATATATATATGTCTATATATATACCACAACATGTAGTTTTTACAATTTTGTAACGTTCGTGAATCGCCGGTCAACTTGGGTGATCAATTGTCTATATGAAACTTATTTCATTTAATCAAGTCTTAACAAGTTTGATTGCTTAACATGTTGGAAACATTTAATCCTGTAGATAAAAATTTCATTTAATATATATAAACATGGAAAAGTTCGGGTCACTACAGTACCTACCCGTTAAATAAATTTCGTCCCGAAATTTTAAGCAGTTGGAGGTGTTGACGAATCTTCTGGAAATAGATGCGGGTATTTCTTCTTCATCTGATCATCTCATTCCTAGGTGAACTAGGGTCCTCTACGAGCATTACATTGAACCTTAACAATTGGTATCTTGTTTTGCTTAAGTCTCTTAACCTCACGATCCATTATTTCGACGGGTTCTTCAATGAATTGAAGTTTTTCATTGATTTGGATTTCGTCCAACGGAATAGTGAGATCTTCTTTAGCAAAACATTTCTTCAAATTCGAGACGTTGAAAGTGTTATGTACAGCCTCGAGTTATTGAGGTAGCTCCAGTTGGTAAGCTACTGGTCCGACACGATCTATAATCTTGAATGGTCCAATGTACCTTGGATTTAGTTTCCCCTGTTTACCAAATCGAACAACGCCTTTTCAAGGTGAAACCTTAAGCATGACCATTTCTCCAATTTCAAACTCTATAGCTTTTCTTTTACTGTCCGCGTAGCTCTTTTGTCGACTCTGGGCGGTTTTCAATCGTTGTTGAATTTGGATGATTTTCTCGGTAGTTTCTTGTATTATCTCCGGACCCGTAATCTGTCTATCCCCCACTTCATTCCAACAAATCAGAGACCTGCACTTTCAACCATAAAGTGCCTCAAATGGCGCCATCTCAATACTAGAATGATAACTGTTGTTGTAGGAAAATTCTGCTAATAGTAGGTGTCGATCCCAACTGTTTCCGAAATCAATAACACATGCTCGTAGCATGTCTTCAAGCATTTGTATTGTCCTTTCGCTCTGCCCATCAGTTTGTGGATGATAGGCAGTACTCATGTCTAGACGAGTTCCTAATGCTTGCTGTAATGTCTGCCAGAATCTTGAAATAAATCTGCCATCCCTATCAGAGATAATAGAGATTGGTATTCCATGTCTGGAGATGACTTCCTTCAAATACAGTCGTGCTAACTTCTCCATCTTGTCATCTTCTCTTATTGGTAGAAAGTGTGCTGACTTGGTGAGACGATCAACTATCACCCAAATAGTATCATAACCACTTGCAGTCCTTGGCAATTTAGTAATGAAATCCATGGTAATGTTTTCCCATTTCCATTCCGGGATTTCAGGTTGTTGTAGTAGACCTGATGGTTTCTGATGTTCAGCTTTGACCTTAGAACACGTCAAACATTCTCCTACATATTTAGCAATATCGGCTTTCATACCTGGCCACCAAAAATGTTTCTTAAGATCCTTGTACATCTTCCCCGTTCCAGGATGTATTGAGTATCTGGTTTTATGAGCTTCTCTAAGTACCATTTCTCTCATATCTCCAAATTTTGGTACCCAAATTCTTTCAGCCCTATACTGGGTTCCGTCTTCCCGAATATTAAGATGCTTCTCCGATCCTTTGGGTATTTCATCCTTTAAATTTCCCTCTTTTAAAACTCCTTATTGCGCCTCCTTTATTTGAGTAGTAAGGTTAGTGTGAATCATTAAATTCATAGATTTTACTCGAATGGGTTCTCTGTCCTTTCTGCTCAAGGCGTCGGCTACCACATTTGCCTTCCCCGGGTGGTAACGAATCTCAAAGTCGTAATCATTCAACAATTCAATCCACCTACGCTGCCTCATATTCAGTTGTTTCTGATTAAATATGTGTTGAAGACTTTTGTGGTCGGTATATATAATACTTTTAACCCCATATAAGTAGTGCCTCCAAGTCTTTAATGCAAAAACAACCGCGCCTAATTCCAAATCATGCGTCGTATAATTTTGTTCGTGAATCTTCAATTGTCTAGACGCATAAGCAATTACTTTCGTTCGTTGCATTAATACACAACCGAGACCTTGCTTTGAGGCGTCACAATATATCACAAAATCACCATTCCCTTCAGGTAATGACAATATAGGTGCTGTAGTTAACTTTTTCTTTAACAATTGAAACACTTTCTCTTGTTCATCTTTTCATTCAAATTTCTTCCCTTTATGCGTTAATGCAGTCAAGGGTTTTGCTATTCTGGAAAAGTCTTGGATGAACCTTCTGTAGTAACCAGCTAGTCCTAAAAACTGGCGTATGTGTTTCGGAGTTTTTGGGGTTTTCCACTTTTCAACGGTTTCGATCTTTGCCGGGTCCACCTGGATACCTTCTTTGTTCACTATGTGACAGAGGAATTGAACTTCTTCCAACCAAAATGCACACTTTGAAAACTTAGCGTACAGTTTTTCTTTCCTCAATACTTCTAGCACTTTTCTCAAATGTTCTTCGTGCTCTTGATCATTCTTTGAGTAAATAAGTATGTCATCGATGAAAACAATGACAAACTTGTCAAGATATGGCCCACACACTCAGTTCATAAGGTCCATGAACACAGCTGGTGCGTTAGTTAATCCAAACGGCATAACCATAAACTCGTAATGACCATAACGCGTCCTAAAAGCAGTTTTTGGAATATCATCCTCCTTTACTCGCATTTGATGATATCCAGAACGTAAATCGATTTTTGAATAAACCGACGAGCCTTGTAGTTGATCAAATAATTCGTCAATTCTCGGCAATGGATAACGGTTTTTGATGGTAAGTTTATTCAACTCTCTGTAGTCAATACACAACTTAAATGTACCATCCTTCTTCTTGACAAACAAAACAGGAGCTCCCCATGGTGATGTGCTTGGTCGAATGAAACCACATTCTAATAGTTCTTGTAGTTGGCTTTGCAGTTCTTTCATCTCGCTGGATGCGAGTCTATAAGGAGCACGAGCTATTGGTGCAGCTCCTGGTACAAGATCTATTTGAAATTCAACAGATCGATGTGGAGGTAGTCCCGGTAATTCTTTCAGAAATACATCGGGAAATTCTTTTGCGATGGGAACATCATTGATGCTCTTTTCTTCAGTTTGTACTTTCTTGACATGTGCTAGAACAACATAGCAACCTTTTCTTATTAGTTTTTGTGCCTTCAAATTACTAATAAGATGTAGCTTCGTGTTGCCCTTTTCTCCATACACCATTAAGGGTTCTCCTTCTTCTCGTACAATGCGAATTGCATTTTTATAACATACGATCTCTGCTTTTACCTTCTTCAGCCAGTCCATGCCAACTATTACATCAAAAATCCCTAACTCTACGGGTATCAAATCAATCTTAAATATTTCACTACCTAGTTTAATTTCTCGATTCCGGCATATATAATCTGCTGAAATTAATTTACCGTTTGCTAATTCGAGTAAAAATTTACTATCCAATGGCGTCAATGGACAACTTAATTTAGCACAAAAATCTCTACTCATATAGCTTATATCCGCACCCGAATCAAATAAAACGTTAGTAGATTTATTGTCAATAAGAAACGTACCCGTAACAAGCTCCGGGTCTTCCTGTGCCTCTGCCGCATTAATATTGAAAACTCTTCCGCGGCCTTGTCCATTCGTGTTCTCCTGGTTCGGGCAATTTCTAATAATGTGGCCCAGTTTTCCACATTTATAACAAACTACATTGGCATAACTTGCTCCGACGCTACTTGCTCCGCCATTACTCGTTCCGACACCATTTTTTCCTTTCGTTTTGTTAACCCCTGGTCCGTAGACCTCAGACTTCGCCGCGCTATGACCATTTCTTTTACACTTGTTGCAAAATTTGGTGCAGAACCCCGAGTGATACTTTTCACACCTTTGGAATACCTGCTTCTGATTGTTGTTGTTGTTGCGGTTGTTATTGTTGTTGGGATGATTATTGTAGTTGTTGTTGTTGTGCCGTTTGTTGTAGTTGCGATTGTTGGGATAGTTGTTGTTGTTTTGGTGACTCTTATCACCATTTTCCTCCCACTTTCTTTTGACTAACTTCACATTGGCCTCTTCGGCCGCCTGTTCTTTAATTCTTCCCTCAATCTGGTTCACTAGTTTGTGAGCCATTCTACATGCCTTTTGTATGGAGGCAGGCTCGTGTGAACTTATATCTTCTTGGATTCTCTCCGGTAACCCTTTCACAAACGCGTCGATCTTCTCTTACTCATCTTCGAACGCTCTCAGACACAATAGGCACAATTCTGTGAATCGTCTTTCGTACGAAGTAATATCAAATCCCTATGTTCGTAACCCTCTAAGTTCTGACTTGAGCTTATTGACCTCGGTTCTGGGACGGTACTTCTCGTTCATCAAGTGCTTGAATGCTGACCACGGTAGCGCGTAAGCAGCATCTTGTCCCACTTGCTCTAGATAGGTATTCCACCATGTTAACGCAATACCTGTGAAGGTATGCGTAGCATACTTAGCTTTGTCCTCTTCAGTACACTTACTTATGGCAAACACCGATTCGACTTTCTCGGTCCACCGTTTCTATCCAATTGGTCCTTCGGTTGCATCAAATTCCAAAGGTTTGCAGGCAGTGAATTCTTTGTAGGAGCATCCTACACGATTTCTTGTGCCGTTAGCTGTATTGCTAGATTCAGAGTTATTGTTGGTATGTAGCGCAGCCTGTACTACGGCTATGTTTGAAGCAAGAAAGGCACAAAATTCCTCTACGCTCATATTCAAGGTGTGTCGAGTAGTCGGTGCCATTTCCTTCAAAATAGTCAAATGAAACAATTTAATCATACAGAATATTAAGAGTAGTCAATAGTATCTCGTAACATAATATGAACTCATTTATAAAAGCTTTTTGTTCATATTAGCGTTTTATAAGTTTAAATTCGGGTACTACCTACCCGTTAAGTTCATACTTAGTAGCTAATATACAATTCAACTACTACAATTCCATATGAAAAACTGATTATAATAATATATTACATACAAATATTCTTCAAACTTACAACTTCGCTATATTACATATAATATGAAATATAGTACACTATGATACAGGACAGTTTTGAAGATAAATCTAGTTAATATGCAAGTTGTTCAGCAAAGGAAATAAAGACACGTAATTCATAAGTCCAGAAACAAGTCATGCATTCTGGTTTTACTAAGACGACTTCCCATCCTTGGTCTTGTGGAAAATAACCGTTATGACCATTAGCTAGGCAGCATGTTGTAATGTCGTCAAAAGGACGAGGGTTTCGTAATGTCCAGCAGCCCCGTAATAATCTAAAAACCTTGTTTCTCACCCCAACTACTGAATCCGTCACTTGTGGGAAAGTTTTATTTAAAAGCTGCAATCCGATGTTCTTTTTCTCACTTTGGTAAGAGGCGAACATCACTAACCCGTAAGCATAACATGCTTCTTTATGTTGCATGTTAGAAGCTCTTTCTAATTCACGAAATCCTATGTTGGGATATGTTGACTCAAAATAAGTTCTTAACCCGTAGCGTAAAATTGCATTTGGGTTCCCCGCATTTAACGCTTTAAAGAAAACACGGCGTAACTTAAAGTCTCCCCAATGTGATATACCCCACCTATCAAAGGAAAGCCTTTTATAAACTAAGGCATTTCTGGAAAGTCTTTCAAATGTTTGACAAGTTAATTTTGCCATAACTAAATGTGCTGATGAATTCTGACCGACTCTAGACAAGATTTTCTCAATCATATCCTCTGGTAGGTCTTCTAAAATATTCGGTTGTCTACCATTAACGTCCATTTTGTTTTTATACTGTAAAATAGACAAGGATTAGATTCGTAATAACAAACAATACAAGCAATTTTTACATAGAACATAAAAGTACAAGCACACTACAATACATTTATTACACAACATGCTCACACCCCTCTAATCTGAATCACTGGTTTCTTCTTCTTCGGACTTGGTTCTTTTTCCTAATCTTCTGGGGATATATGATGTTCCACTAATACGAGTCGTTGTTTTCCTCATTGGTTTAGAAAAACCTGATGGTTTAGAGGTTCCCGGGTTATTGTCACGATATTGAAAATACGGGTGTTGACGGTACATATAAAGTTCATCGGGGTCGGAATCATATTTCTCAATTTTGATGCCTTTTCCCTTATTATTTTCTTTTGCCTCATTAAATTGGGTCGGGGTAATTTCTATAACATCATCGAAATCCTCATCAGGATCCGATTCATCAGAAAATTGGTAATTTTCCCAATATTTTGCTTCCTTAGCGGAAACACCATTGACCATTATTAACTTTGGTTCCTACTATTCCCCCCTCCGGACCCTCTGCTTCTTCCGGTTCCTCTTCTTCTGGTTCCTCTTCTTCCGGTTCCGTTTCCTCTTCTTTCGGTTCTTCAGGAACTTGTGAATCTTGCCAATATATATTCGACTCTTCGTTATTATTAGGTGAGTCAATGGGATTTGTGCTAGAGGTAGACATCTATCACACAATATCAAACATGTTAAGAGATTAATATATCACATAATATTTACATGTTAATAATATATAGCTTCCAACAAAAATGTTAAGCAATCATTTTTAAAGAAAACACGGTCGAAGTCCAGACTCACTAATGCATCCTAACAAACTCGATAAGACACACTAATGCAAATTTTCTGGTTCTCTAAGACCAACGATCGGATACCAACTGAAATGTCCCGTTCATATTGATTATAAACGTTCCATATTAATTGATTTCGTTGCGAGGTTTTGACCTCTATATGAGACGTTTTTCAAAGACTGCATTCATTTTTAAAACAACCATAACCTTTATTTTATCAATAAAGGTTTCAAAAGCATTACGTAGATTATCAAATAATGATAATCTAAAATATACTGTTTACACACGACCATTACATAATGGTTTATAATAGAAATATATTACATCGACATATGTTTCTTGAATGCAGTTTTTACATAATATCATACAAACATGGACTCCAAATCTTGTCCTTATTTTAGTATGCAACAGCGGAAGCTCTTAATATTCACCTGAGAATAAACATGCTTTAAACGTCAACAAAAATGTTGGTGAGTTATAGGTTTAACCTATATATATATCAAATCGTAACAATAGACCACAAGATTTCATATTTCAATATACATCCCATACATAGAGATAAAAATCATTCATATGGTGAACACCTGGTAACCGACATTAAGAAGATGCATATATAAGAATATCCTCATCATTCCGGGACACCCTTCGGATATGATATAAATTTCGAAGTACTAAAGCATCCGGTACTTTGGATGGGGTTTGTTAGGCCCAATAGATCTATCTTTAGGATTCGCGTCAATTAGGGTGTCTGTTCCCTAATTCTTAGATTACCAGACTTAATAAAAAGGGGCATATTCGATTTCGATAATTCAACCATAGAATGTAGTTTCACGTACTTGTGTCTATTTTGTAAATCATTTATAAAACCTGCATGTATTCTCATCTCAAAAATATTAGATTTTAAAAGTGGGACTATAACTCACTTTCACAGATATTTCCTTCCTCAGAAATAAGACTTGGCCACGGATCGATTCACGAACCTATACAAATATGTACATATATATCAAAGTATGATCAAAATATAATTACAACCATTTTTATTATGTTTTAAAGATTTGAGTGTATTAAGTCAGCTGTCCTCGTTAGTAACCTACAACTAGTTGTCCACAGTTAGATGTACAGAAATAAATCAATATATATTATCTTGAATCAATCCACGACCCAGTGTATACACGTCTCAGGCTAGATCACAACTCAAAGTATATATATTTTTGGAATCAACCTCAACCCTGTATAGCTAACTCCAACATTACTGCATATAGAGTGTCTATGGTTGTTCCAAATAATATATATACATGGGTCGATATGATATGTCAAAAAATTTGCATACGTGTCTATGGTATCCTAAGATTACATAATATATTAGAATACATGTATAATACAATATAAGTTAGCTAGGATATGATTTGTATAGATTTGTAAAACATTTCCCGTAGCTAAAATAATCAAAAAATATCCAATCTTGTTTTACCCATAACTTCTTCATTTTAAATCCATTTTGAGTGAATCCAATTGCTATGGTTTTATATTGAACTTAAGTTTATGAATTTATACAGAAAAATTATAAGTTTATAGTCGGAATTATAGGTTACAAGTCGTTTTTGTAAAGGTAGTCATTTCAGTCGAAAGAACGACGTCTAGATGACCATTTTGGAAAACATACTTCCACTTTGAGTTTAACCATGATTTTTGGATATAGTTTTATGTTCATATGAAAAATCATTTTCCCATAAGAACAACTTTTAAATCAAAGTTTATCCTAGTTTTTAATTTTCCAAACCAAAACAGCCCCCGGTTTCACTACGACGGCGTATATCTGATTTTATGGTGTTCATCGTGTTTCCAGGTTTTAAATCATTAAGTTAGCATATCATATATATATATAGAACATGTGTTTAGATGATTTTAAAAGTTAAGTTAGAAGGATTAACTTTTGTTTGCTAACAAGTTTAGAATTAACTAAACTATGTTCTAGTGATTACAAGTTTAAACCTTCGAATAAGATAGCTTTATATGTATGAATCGAATGATATTATGAACATAATTACTACCTCAATTTTTCTGGATAAAGCTACTGGAAATGGGAAAAATGGATCTAACTTCAAAGGATCCTTGGATGGCTTGAAAGTTCTTGAAGCAGAATCATGACACGAAAACAAGTTCAAGTAAGATTTTCACTCGAAATAAGATTGTTATAGTTGTAGAAATTGAATAAAAGTTTGAATATGAATATTACCTTGAATTAGAAAGATAACCTACTGTAAATAACAAAGGTTCCTTGATCTTAGATGATTACTTGGAATGGATTAGAAAACTTGGAAGTAGATTTGCAAACTTGGAAGTATTCTTGATTTTTATGAAACTATACTTATGGAATTTATGAAGAACACTTAGAACTTGAAGATGGAACTTGAGAGAGATTAATTAGATGAAGAAAATTGAAGAATGAAAGTATTTGTAGGTGTTTTTGGTCGTTGGTATATGGATTAGATATAAAGGATATGTAATTTTGTTTTCATGTAAATAAGTCATGAATGATTACTAATATTTTTGTAATTTTATGAGATATTTCATGCTAGTTGCCAAATGATGGTTCCCACATGTGTTAGGTGACTTACATGGGCTACTAAGAGCTGATCATTGGAGTGTATATACCAATAGTACATACATCTAAAAGCTGTGTATTGTACGAGTATGAATACGGTTGCATACGAGTAGAATTGTTGATGAAACTGAACGAGGATGTAATTGTAAGCATTTTTGTTAAGTAGAAGTACTTTGATATGTCTCTTGAAGTCTTTCAAAAGTGTATGAATACATATTAAAACACTACATGTATATACATTTTAATTGAGTCGTTAAGTCATCGTTAGTCGTTACATGTAAATGTTGATTTGAAACCTTTAAGTTAACGATCTTGTTAAATGTTGTTAACCCAATGTTTATTGTATCTAATAAGATATTAAATTATTATATTATCATGATATTATGATATATTAATATATCTTAATATGCTATATATACATTTAAATGTCGTTACAACGATAATCGTTACATATAAGTCTCGTTTCGTAATTCTTGAGTTAGTAGTCTTGTTTTTACATATGTAGTTCATTGTTAACACACTTAATGATATATTTAAAAATAATTTTATCATGTTAAATATAGTGTATCAATATCTTAATATGATACATATGTATTTAGTAGACGTTATCATAACGATAATCGTTATATATATCATTCCGAGTTTCTTAACTTAATAATCTCATTTCTTATGTATATCACACATTGTTAATATATTTAGTGAGATACTTAATCATCATAATCTTATATCAACCATATATATATGTCTATATATATACCACAACATGTAGTTTTTACAATTTTGTAATGTTCGTGAATCGCCGGTCAACTTGGGTGATCAATTGTCTATATGAAACTTATTTCATTTAATCAAGTCTTAACAAGTTTGATTGCTTAACATGTTGGAAACATTTAATCCTGTAGATAACAATTTCATTTAATATATATAAACATGGAAAAGTTCGGGTCACTACAAATATTGTCCATAATTTATCAAAGTATTAAATTATTCTATTTTAGGGAACATTAGGGACAATGTTCTTCTAAGTTTGGGGTATTGGGTAAAGGTTTAAGAACGATTAACCATAAAACGCCGAATTCTTAAAAATTCTTTTGTCTAAAAAGTAATTAGCAAATAATATTAGGGAAATTCGAATAATTCTTGCCTAGTTTTTACCCAAAAGATTCTATAAAATTGCTAGAAATCAGTTTTCAAAACATTCACTAGAACGGAACAATTAAGCTAAAACTCATGATTTATTTCAAAAGATTTCTTTAGAATAAATGTGTAAAAGGCTACGCATGACCAAACACGACCCCTACTCCCAAAAAGTAAGGAATTCTTGGACCCAAAGTACCTGTATGAACCATTCAATCTACAATACTTTGTCAATTCATTTGATGAGCGTGCCAGTGTACGGTTCGAGTTAGAACTTGATTTTGACATACGTTTCAAGGCCAATGGTTAGTAAGCATCATACGTGGTGTAGGTGTGATACTCCTTCCGAAATCATTCTGAATAGAGAAGACAAAAACCATCCATTTCTGTTTCCACTCCATCAACTCACACCAAAGAGTTGATGAATAAGAAAATACTCACCCCAAATTCACTACCAAAAAACACTACCCATCCACCTTCATTTCTTTTCCAAAAGATCCAAAGATCAATTAAGAGATAGATCGATCAAATTCACTTCAAAAGCACTTGTTAAAAGTTTCTAAACCCCTGATTGTTTTTGATAGGTCAAAGACCTATTTTTGATGAATTATCACTTCTTATCTGGGCACCAAGAACAAAAGACAAAAGTTATGAAGAAAAGGGTATGCCGAAAAAAATGATTATGAAAGAGCAAGGTCTCTAGAATAAAGGCAAGAAAACCCCATGAAGTGAGCTCTCTCACTCTAAAAATCTAACTCTCTCTCTAGAATTTAATTGTGTAGGTGAAAGAGTGTTAAATGTGTTTAGGATAAGCTTGGTATCAGCTTTTAGGTCCTCAAACCGTCCATATAGTGAAAAGACCAAAACACCCCAAGACTAACCATTAAAACGAGTAGGGAAGAATCAGATCTGGCGACTCATCGCGTTTCGCAACAACATGTCGCATCTCGCGATAACCTATATCAGAACGCGGTGCAGGTAACTAAAACGTGACATATTGATCAGGAAATGAGGACTTTCATGGCGTCGCGTTTCAACCCACCACATCGCGTTACGCGACGAACCTGGATGCAGTACGCCCACTCTAAATGTGATAATTGACTTGATCCAAAGATTTCCTAACATTTAAACCCTTCAAGGTCAAACACGGTTATAAATTAAACATTTAATGGATTAAATACGCACCTTAAACCATGTGCAAGGAAAAACGGGATGTTACAACTCTCCCCCTTTTGAATCGGAGCGCGTTCTCGTGATCCAAGCCGCATGACAAGCCGAAAGATACACCAAAATGAACTCTTTGGATTCCCATGTAAACTCCAACCCTTTTCTATGTCGCCATTGCAACATGTAAGTTCTCACCTCTTTGATATGCAACAACTTGACCTTCTCATCGAGAATGACTATCGGTTCTTCAACATATTCTAGCTTGTTGTTTAGAGCAATCTCATCTAATGGCACCCAAGTCGAGTCATCCACAAGACACTTACAGAGATGGGAAACATGAAATGTGTTATGAATTTCCGCAAGCTCTTCGGGTAACTCTAGTCTATAAGCAACCTCACCAACACGAGCCAAAATCTTGAAAGGCCCAATAAACTGAGGAGCTAACTTTCCTCATTTTCGAAATCGAATAACACCCTTCCACAGCGAAAACTTAAGCATCACCATCTTACCTTCTTGGAACTAGCATGGTAAGTTGGTCGCCTTCGCTTATCGGCATAAGTTTTTTGCCTATCTTGCGCCGCCTTAAGTCGGGCCCGAATCATCTCAATCTTACTATTCGTCTCTAAAACTAAATCTGTAATCCCGATTTCCCTTTGTCCCACTTCGCCTCAACAAATAGGAGTTCGACACCTTCGCCCATAAAGCATCTCATACGGTGGCATTCCAATACTAGCATGGTAACTATTGTTGTACGAGAATTCCACCAAAGGCAAGTGTTCATCCCAACTACCACCGAAATCAATAACACACACCCGTAACATATCCTCCAACGTTTGATTCGTACGCTCGATTTGACCGTCCGTTTGAGGATGATATGCTGTGCTCATCTTCAATTGAGTACCCATATCTTCATGAAACTTATTTCAAAATCGAGACGTGAAACGAGTATCTCGATCCGAAACAATAGATATAGGAACCCCATGACTTGATATCACTTCCTTGATAAACAACTTAGACAATGTCTCCGACGATATCGTCTCCCGGATAGGAAGAAACAATGCACTTTTTGAAATGTCCCGTTAATATTGATTATAAACGTTCCATATTAATTGATTTCGTTGCGAGGTTTTGACCTCTATATGAGACATTTTTAAAAGACTGCATTCGTTTTTAAAACAAACCATAACCTTTATTTTATCGACAAGGGTAAAAGGACACCACCTAGATTATCAGAAATGATAATCTAAAAATATCACACTTACATACTACCAATACATATTGGTTTACAATATTAATATGTTACAACAAAGTAAATCTCGAATGCAGTTTTAAACAATATTATACAAGGATGCTGACACCAAGTCTTGTCCATATATTAGCATGCAACAGCAGAAGCTCTTAATAATCACCTGAGAATAAACATGCTTTAAACGTCAACAAAAATATTAGTGAGTTATAGGTTTAACCTATATATTATCAAATTAATATAATAGACCACAAGATTTTATTTATTCAATAATCCTACACTCGCAAGTGTATAAAAATCATTCTATGATGAACACCTGGTAACCGACATTAACATAATGCATATAGAATATTCCCCGCATACTCGCAAGTATGTCATAAATTGGCAATCACAATTACCATATAAATCGAAGTATTAAAGCATTACATATTCTAGAATGGGGTTTGTTAGGCCCATAGATCTATCTTTAGGATTCGCGTCAATTAGGGGTCATTTTCCTAATTCTTAGGCTACCAGACTTGAAGGGGCAATTTTCGGTTTAATAATCCAACCATAGAATGTAGTTTTGCGTACTTGTGTCTATTTTGTAAAACATTTAGAAAGCTGCATGTATTCTCATCCCAAAAATATTAGATTTTAAAAGTGGGACTATAACTCACTTTCACAGATTTTTACTTCGTCGGGAAGTAAGACTTGGCCACTGGTCGATTCACGAACCTATAACAAATATGTACATATAAATCAAAGTATGTTCAAAATATATTTACAACATTTTTAATACGTTTTACTGTTGTAAGTTTATTAAGTCAGCTGTCCTCGTTAGTAACCTACAACTAGTTGTGCACAGTTAGATGTATAGAAATAAATCGATATATATATATTATCTTGAATCAATCCACGACCCAGTGTATACACGTCTCAGGCTAGATCACAACTCAAAGTATATATATTTTTGGAATCAACCTCAACCCTGTATAGCTAACTCCAACATTACTGCATATAGAGTGTCTATGGTTGTTCCAAATAATATATATACATGGGTCGATATGATATGTCAAAACATTTGCATACGTGTCGATGGTATCCCAAGATTACATAATATATTAGAATACATGTATAATACAATATGAGTTAGCTAGGATATGATTAATATAGATTTGTTACCAATTTTCACGTAGTTACAACAAGCAAAAATATCCAATCTTGTTTTACCCATAACTTCTTCGTTTTAAATCCGTTTTGAGTGATTCAAGTTGCTATGATTTCATATTGAACTTAACTTTATGAATCTAAATAGAAAAAGTATAAGTTTATAGTCGGAAATATAATTTACAAGTCATTTTTGTAAAAGTAGTCATTTCAGTCGAAAGAACGACGTCTAGATGACCATTTTGGAAAACATACTTCCACTTTGAGTTTAACCATGATTTTTGGATATAGTTTCATGTTCATAAGAAAAATCATTTTCTCAGAAGAACAACTTTTAAATCAAAGTTTATCATAGTTTTTAATTAACTAACCCAAAACAGCCCGCGGTGTTACTACGACGGCGTATATCCAGTTTTACGGTATTTTTCGTGTTTTCAGGTTTTAAATCATTAAGTTAGCATATCATATAGATATAGAACATGTGTTTAGTTGATTTTAAAAGTCAAGTTAGATTGATTAACTTTTGTTTGCGAACAAGTTTAGAATTAACTAAACTATGTTCTAGTGATTACATGCTCAAATCTTCGAATAAGATAGTTATACATATATGAATCAAATGATGTTATGAATATCATTACAACCTCAAGTTTAGTAGGTAAACCTATTGAAAATGATGAAAAAATAACTTGAGCTTCAAAGGGTCTTTGATGGCTTGGAAGTTCTTGAAATAGAATCATGACACAAAAACAAGTTCAAGTAAAATTATTACTCGAATTAAGATAGTTATAGTTATAGAAATTGAATCAAAGCTTGAATATGAATATTACCTTGATTTAGAAAGATAACCTACTATAAATAACAAAAGTTTCTTGATCTTAGATGATTGCTTGGAATGGATTAGGAAACTTGGAAGTAAACTTGTAAACTTGGAAGTGTTCTTGATGTGTTCTTGAGTAATTGTTTTTATGATGATTATAGGTAATAACCAAAGCTTGTATTTGATGATTTTTGCTAGAAAAATAGTAACTTAGACGTTCATGGAAGAGTGTGTGTGTTTTGAGAGAGAATTGAGAAGAAAATTGGAAGTGAAATGGAGTAGGTGGTGAGTGGTGAAGGTGAGTGGGGTTAAAAGGAGTTCTTGTTTTTGTTTTCCTTGCTCATAAGTCATGCTAGATGTTAAATGATGGTTCCCACATGGTTAGGTGACTCACATGGGCTGCTAAGAGTTGATCATTGGAGTGTATATACCAATAGTAAATACATTTAGAAGCTGTGTATTGTACAAGTACAAATACGAGTGCATACGAGTAGAATTGTTGATGAAAATGAATGAGGATGTAATCGTAAGCAATTTTGTTAAGTAGAAGTACTTGGATAAGTATCTTGAAGTCTTTCAAAAGTGTATGAATACATATTAAAACACTACATGTATATACATTTTAACTGAGTCGTTAAGTCATCGTTAGTCATTACATGTAAATGTTGTTTTGAAACCTTTAAGTTAACGATCTTGTTAAATGTTGTTAACACATTGTTTATTATATCTAATGAGATGTTAAATTATTACATTATCATGATATAATGATGTATTAATATATCTTAATATGATATATATACAGTTAAATGTCATTACAACGATAATCGTTACATATATGTCTCGTTTCGAAATCCTTAAGTTAGCAGTCTTGTTTTTACATATGTAGTTCATTGTTATTATACTTAATGATATGTTTACTTATCATTTAACATGTTTATATATAGTGTATCAATATCTTAAAATGATTCATATGTAATTAATAAGACGTTGTTATAACGATAATCGTTATATATACCGTTTTCAAGTTTCTTAATTCAATAGTCTCATTTTTATGTATATAACTCATTGTTAAAATACTTAATGAGGTACATACTTATCATAATATCATGATAACTATATATATATATATATATATATATATATATATATATATATATATATATATATATATATATATATATATATATATATATATATATATATATATATATATATATATATATATATATATATCCATATGTATGTCATCATATAGTTTTTACAAGTTTTAACGTTCGTGAATCGCCGATCAACTTGGGTGGTCAATTGTCTATATAAAACCTATTTCAATTAATCAAGTCTTAACAAATTTGATTGCTTAACATGTTGAAAACACCTAATCATGTAAATATCAATTTCATTTAATATATATAAACATGGAAAAGTTCGGGTCACTACACTTTTCGTCAACCGCTCAACTCTCACCCAAATCGTATCAAATTGGGTTCTCGCCGTCTTTGGTAACTTTGTAATGAAATCCATGATAATGTGCTCCTATTTCCATTTCGAGATTTCTAACGGTTGTAACATACCATACGGCTTTTGGTGTTCGGCCTTAACTTGCAAACACGTGACGCATTTTTCAACATACTTAACTACATCACGTTTCATGCCGGGCCACCAATACTCTTTCCTCAAATCAAGGTACATCTTCGTCGCACCCGGATGAATGGAATATTTTGACTTATGTGCTTCATCAAGTTGCACTTGTCAGTAATCGCCCATCTTAGGCACCCACACTCATCCTTGAAAGGACAACAAACCATGCGGGCCTAAAGTGATAGACTCTGTTTGCCTCATGTTTCGTTCTTCATGCTTGTTGTTAACAAAAGCTTTAATTTGAATCTCACTAAGCTTTACAAGAAAATTGTTAGTAATAATCATGTGTAACGATCGTGAGTAATAATCATGCGTTACGATCCTACTCGTATCGCCGGATGTTGAATCTTTCGACTCAACGCATCCACGACCACATTCGCCTTACCCGGATGGTAAAGTATCTCACAATCATAATCCTTTACCACATCCATCCACCTACATTGACGATAATTCAAATCTCGTTGGTCAAAGAGATGTTTTAAACTCTTGTGATCTGAATAAACCGTACACTTGACATCATACAAGTAGTGACGCCAAATTTTCAACGCATGAACCACCACCGCCAATTCAAGATCATGAGTCGGGTATCTCTTTTCATGTTCCTTCAATTTCCGAGAGACATAAGAAATGACTTTACCCTGTTTCATTAGAACACACCCTTGCCCATTAATGAGGCATCACAATAATTCCTCATATCTTCTACACCTTCCGGTAACACCAAAACCGGAGCTTGACACAACTTCTCTTTCAACAATTGGAAAGCAATTTCTTGCTCGTTTTCCCAATTAAATCTCGCGTTCTTCCTTGTTAATTTCGTCAAAGGAGAGGAAATTTTTGAAAAGTCTTGGATAAACTGGCGATAATAACCGTCCAATCCGAGAAAACTTCGGATTTCCGTAGGTGTAGTCGGTTGTCCCCAACTCTTTACCGTCTCTATCTTCCCCGGATCTACTTGAATACCTTCTTTGTTCACAATATGGCTAAGGAATTTCAATTCCCTTAGCCAAAATTCACACTTGGAGAATTTAGCATACAACTTCTCCTTCCACAACGTCTTCAACACTTCGCGTAAATGGTGTTCATGATCCTTCATACTCTTCGAATAGACAAGTATGTCGTCAATGAACACAATCACCGACTTATCCAACATAGGTTGGCACACTCAGTTCATAAGATCCATGAATGCCACCGGTGCATTCGTAAGACCGAAAGGTATAACTACAAACTCAAAATGCACGTAACGCGTTCGAAAAGCCGTTTTCTCAATATCTTCCTCACAAACACGCATTTGGTGACAGCCGGACCGTAAGTCAATTTTAGAAAAATAGGTCGCCCCTTGGAGTTGGTCGAACAAATCGTCAATTTGAGGCAATGAATAACGATTCTTGATTGTCACTTTGTTCAACTCCCGATAATCGATGCACATCCGCATACTACCATCTTTCTTCTTTACGAACAAAATCGGAGCGCCCCATGGCGAAGCACTCGTTCGGATAAAACCCTTTTCAAGCAACTCTTGGGTTTGGTTCAACAACTCATGCATCTCCGTTGATAAGGAGTCTTAGAAATGGGGGTAGCCCCCGGAACCAACTCAATGCGAAATTCGACTTGTCTTTCTGCCGGAACACCTGGTAACTCATCCGAAAAAACATCTTCAATTTCACTAACCACCGGAATTTCACGAATGGATGGTGGCTCTTCACGAGTATCAACTACATGGGCAAGAAAAACCATGCAACCACTATTAAGGAAACGCCGTGCCCGTGCATAAGTGCATAATGGTACGAGTCTCCTTCGCTTATCTCCATGAATAATTAACTCTCCCCCACTTGGGGTCTTCACACGAATAGACTTTTTGTTGAATGCGATGTCGGCTCTATAACGATCGAGCCAATCCATACCAACAACTATATCAAACTCACCCAAAGTCATCAGGATAAGGTCGATTTTAAAGGTTTTGGCACCAAACATAACATTACAATCTTTACACACATCAACCCCTAGCACCGTCTTACCATCTACTATTTCAACTTCTACCAGATGACTTAACTTAGCTAACGGTTTGTTAAGCTTAGACACAAATCAAGGTGACACAAACCACAAATTAGCACCGCTATTAAATAGTATCCTTGCCGGATTAGAGTTAACCATGAAAGTACGTGAGACAACTTCATTGGATTGTTTGGCTTCATCAATGGTCATCAAATTGTTTCGTCCTCTAGCTGTACCCTCCGTTTTCTCTAACCACTTAACTTGGTCACCCTGCTAATCGGGACACTCTGACTTTTGGTTCCCTTCCTTTTGACAATAGAAACAAGTGAGTTTTGTTGATGAGGATGGTTTCGGGCAATCCCGAGCCGTATGCCCCTTTTGACCACAATTGTGGCACGAAAAAGGAAAACCTCCGGTAACATTCTTCTTCACTCTATTAACACTTTCGGAGCCCTTCTTGTTCTTTTTATTTGAAAAGTTTGAATGACTTGTAGCTTCAAACTTTCTTTTTCTAAAAGTAAAGTCACTCTTTTTCAAAACGAGCGACTCAAAACCCTAAGCTATATCGAACAACTCATCAAAAGTTTTCATTGATTTCCTACTAATCTTCTCCTGGTAGTTGTCGCTCAAGGTTCGATAGAAGTATTCCTTCAACATATGATCATTCCCGACATACTCCGGGAAAAATTGGGTCTTTGATAAGAAAGTGGACTTGAGAGTGTTCAAATCCATCGACCATTGCCTCAAAGCACGCAACTCGTCCTTAAGCCTAGAAAGATCGGCAGAAGTTTGGTATTCCTTGAAATATTCCTGCTTGAACTCGTCCCACGTGAAATCCATACATTGTTCCTCAACATAGAGTTAGATTTTTGCGTCCCACCACAATTTGGCATCACCCCTTAACATACTACACTCGTACCTTGTCTTCTTATCGAGAGGGAATTCACTAGTACGGAAGGCCCCCTCCATATCAGAGATCCAACGGTTGCTCTTTAGTGGGTCTCGTTCACCATCAAAGGTGGGAGGTTGAGCATCCTTGAAATTCTTATAGTGGAAGTCTCGCCTCCCTACATTATCACCATGAATAATAGCATTAATTTGTTCCTTGATTATATCGGTCACTTGCTCGTCAACCGACTCTAGAAACATCTTCTTAACGTCCGCTAGAAAGGGTGCATGATGCTTTTGCAAAATGGCCTCAACATTGGCCGTAAACTCGGAATCTTCGCTCGTACCTCCGTTATCGGTATCATGTCCCTTTATCATCTTCATTCTATAAAACGGAATAGGTTAAACAACGAAATAAATGGAAACGACATATAACATACCACACCACCCCATCTTGCTCCAAACTCATTGTACATCACTTGTTTGACACGATTTGCACCCGTAACAATGGTAGCTAGTCATTATTACTCGAGCACGTCGCATTAACTCGCTAGTACAATGCCTATCTCGCTTGATGATTGTAAACACAATACAAAACAATTAACACAAAGTTAGTTCACCTCAGCCTAGGAACTAACCAAACCAGGTCCGACCCGTCTCCTATAAGTCCCGCATAAAATGCTTACACAATAAAGTCTAAGACTAGGCACATATCTCAAGTCGCCTAAATCCCTTAGACCATGCTCTGATACCACTTGAAATGACCCAACCCGTCTCTAACCCGAACCAATTTTTTTTTATAGTAACCCATTCACACGCCACTTTAATTGGTTACATGATGTCAACCGATTCATATTAACATTTAAAACGTTCAACAAGTTTAAAGTTTACATAATAGGCTAGAAGGCCCTTAATCAAATGTGTTACAAGTTCGACCTCAAGATGATAGATTTAAACCAAATGACTCATGAGCATGGCTTGGGGCTAAACTACCCAAAACAATAGGCCGTCTTCCAAAAGCTTCACCTAAGCAACCAACATGGGAATATCTAATTCCCGACAATCCCTTTCCCTTCTCCACACTTGTACCTAAAAATTAAACAACGAGAAGGGTGATAATGCTAAAAACGAACATATATTTCATAGCATTATTCCTCAAGAAAGACAAGATTTTAGTTGTAATTGTTCTATTTACAAGTGATATTCGTTTAAATAATAAAAGGTGAAGACAAAAGATAGATTCGACGAATTGAAGACTCAAACGACCAAAAAGCTCAAAAGTATAAAATACAATCAAAGAGGTTCCAATTATTGATAAGAAACGTCTCGAAATTACAAGAGTACAAGATTAAAAACGTAAAGTACAAGATATAAAATAGTACGCAAGGACGTTCGAAAATCCGGAACCAGGACATGAGTCAACTCTCAACGCTCGACGCAACGGACTAAAAATTACGAGTCAACTATGCACATAAATATAATATAATATTTAAATAATTCTTAAAAATTATTTATATATTATATTTATATTTAAATAACGTCGGCAAATTAAAAGACAAAATGGTGTGAGCTGGGTTTACGAACTTCGCGACTTGCGGAGTTTGTAGTGGAAAAACACCGCGACTCGCGGAGATACCCTGGACAAAAATGCCTATAAAAGCTAACGCATTTTGATCATAAAAAATATCCATCAATCTCTCTATCTATATGTAAACGTATATATATATATTTATATTTTAATTTTAATTTTAATTTTAATTTTAAATCCTAATAATAAGGGTATGTTAGCGAATGTTGTAAGGGTGTAAGTCAAAATTCTGTCCGTGTAACGCTACGCTATTTTTAATCATTGTAAGTTATGTTCAACCTTTTTAATTTAATGTCTCGTAGCTAAGTTATTATTATGCTTATTTAAATCGAAGTAATCATGATGTTGGACTAATTACTAAAATTGGGTAATTGAGCTTTGTACCATAATTGGGGTTTGGACAAAAGAACGACACTTGTGAAAATTAGACTATGGGCTATTAATGGGCTTTATATTTTTTTAACTAAATGATAGTTTGTTAATTTTAATATAAAGATTTACAATTGGACGTCCCTATAAATAACCATATACACTCGATCAGACACGATGGGCGGGATATTTATATGTACGAATAATCATTCATTTAACCGGACACGAGAATGGATTAATAGTCTATGGAATTATTAAAACAGGGGTGAAATTATGTACAAGGACACTTGGCATAATTGATAACAAAGTATTAAAACCTTGGGTTACACGCAGTCGATAACCTGCTGTAATTATTAAACAAAGTAATAAAACCTTGTTACAGTTTAAGTCCCCAATTAGTTGGAATATTTGACTTCGGGTATAAGGATAATTTGACGAGGACACTCGCACCTTAAATTTATGACCGATGGACTGTTATGGAGAAAAACCAGACGGACATATTAAATAATCCAGGACAAAGGACAATTAACCCATGGGCATAAAACTAAAATCAACACGTCAAACATCATGATTACGGAAGTTTAAATAAGCATAATTATTTTATTTCATATTTAATTTCCTTTATTTTATATTTAATTGCACTTTTAATTATCGCACTTTTATTTATTGTTATTGTATTTAATTGCACTTTTAATTATCGTACTTTTTAATTATCGCAAGTTTATTTTATCGCACTTTTATTTATCGCAATTTCCTTATCGTTATTTACTTTACGCTTTAAATTAAGTTATATTTATTTTTATTATTTTACATTAGGTTTTAACTGCGACTAAAGTTTTTTAAAATCGACAAACCGGTCACTAAACGGTAAAAACCCCCCTTTTATAATAATAATATTACTTATTTATATATTTGTATTTTTATAGATTAAAACTAATATAGCATTAAGCTTTGGTTAAAGATTTTTTCCTGTGGAACGAACTGAACTTACTAAAAACTACACTACTGTACGATTAGGTACACTGCCTATAAGTGTTGTAGCAAGGTTTAAGTATATCCATTCTATAAATAAATAAATATCTTGTGTAAAATTGTATCGTATTTAATAGTTTTTCATAGTAAAATATAAGCTATTTTATATACACCTCGCATAACATCAAGTATTTTTGGCGCCGCTGCCGGGGAATCCAATTTCTTGCTTAAATGCCGGAAGCGCAACGCTAATATAAAAAAAAATGCTTTTGTAAAAACACGTTTTAAATATCCGAAAACATAAAAAGAAAACAAAAAATATAAATATTTTTAAGAGTTTGTTAAATTTTTAAGTTTTATAAAGTTTCTTTATTTTTATTTTATAAAAATATAAGTCTTATTTAAATATTTTGTGTTTATTTAAAACATAAAAAAAAACGAAAATATATATATATTTATATATATATATATATATATATATATATATATATATATATATATATATATATATATATATATAAATCTATTTTTAAGTAAAATTATAAAGTATTTCTATTTTTATTTTAGTTTTTAAGACATAAGTTTTTATTTAATTTATATAAATATTTTATTTAATTATTAAAACAGAAAAATATATAAAATATAATTTAAAAAAAAACTACAGAACCTGTCAAACGAAACCACCTTATCTGAAATTTCAAATCCCGCGACTCGCGGAGTTTGTTGCAAGGTGTACCGCGACTCGCGGAGCCACCCTGACACGCGCCTGACAGAACCCTAATCTGCATTAAATACGGAGTATTATTAATTATTATTAATTAATTTGTATTTAGGGTTAAATATTTAATTAATTTAGTATTTAATTTAAGTTTTAATTAATTAATGTATTTAGTTTAATTAGTTTTATTAAATTATAAAATTAATAGTTTTATTAAATAAATAATATAAAAATAATATTTTTATAAAAATTGTACTTTTTACAACTTTTAGTATATTTTTATATTTTGTCCCCTTTTAATTGTTTTAGCGTAATTTGTTGTATTTTTCGCTCGTATTTAGTTTTAAATATAGTTTTTGCCATAGTTATTTTTTTCTTCTAGATTTTTAGGCTTTGCCGTAAAATCCCTTAAGTGCTTTTTTTCTTTAGACTAAGATTTAGGTGCTCTAGAATTTTGCGACGTTTTTTTTTAAAGTTTTAGTACCTTTTTAAGTTATTGCCATTTGGGATATAGTTTTACTTGTAAGCTTTAATATTTTTAGACGCAACTTTTAATTTTTAGTTTTTAGTTCCTTCTTAAGTTTCGAAACACTACTTTCTTATTTTTATTTTTCGACGCCTTTTACCTATGTATCAATTATCACTCCAATTAGTAATCTCAATTTGCAATTTTAATTTTAAGTTAGTGATAGTAATAAGGTTAGGTTAGTCGAGTGTTTTAAAGTTTTATAAGTCATTCTTTTTCTTTCTTATTTTTCGACGCCTTTTATTTTTCAACCCTTTTCTTTTTCGACCTTTTTCGACGCGCTCTTTTTCTTTCTTATTTCTCGCCATTCTAGTTTTTAGGACATAGATTTTTATTCTATTTCTTATCTAAATTTCTTAAAATTACGAAAATTTATTTTAAGTGGTTAAATTGATAGACATCAAAATTTTCTGGTTCATAGTAATAGTTGAATTTGTACGTGGACCGGGTTATTGGAGCCAAACAGTACTCAATTATATTGAGACCAAACGAATCCTGCCCCTCTGCTGCATCTTTTGGCTATTCGAAACATGGGCAAAATCAGAAAAGTCTATTAATTGGATAACTTATATAATTTTTCTTTCCTTTTAAAAACTAATAGGATATTCAGTGAATGCACCGAGCAAGACGTTCACCACCTGTAACTCGATCAAGACATCTAGCTAATATTGTCGCCGTTGATTTTTCTTTAGAATTGTCATCCAGTCGACCAAGTACTCCAATTCAAATTTTCGATAATCCATTTTTTGAACCCGACCTCAAAATTGAGAATCCGGAAAATATTCAGGGACGATTCATAGATCCTGAACCATTAATTTTCCTCCGGAACCACCAATCATTCAAACAGAGATTGTTGAGGAACGAACCATTAAATCAGAATCCTCTAGTGATTCAGATTTAACAAATTCAATTATGGAGAATCTGGAACCTCTAAGTATGGAAGACCGAATGCGAGCTAAACGCACTGGCCAAGGTCACGCAATTACTCATCCTGACATTAATGCGCCAGATTATGAAATCAAAGGACAAATTCTACACATGGTGACTAATCAATGCCAATTTAGTGGTGCGCCGAAGGAAGATCCAAATGAACATCTCCGTACCTTTAATAGGATCTGCACACTATTTAAAATCCGAGAAGTTGAGGACGAACATATATATCTCATGTTATTTCCCTGGACTTTAAAGGGAGAAGCCAAAGATTGGTTGGAATCGTTACCTGAAGGGGCGATTGATACATGGGACGTTTTAGTTGAAAAATTTCTTAAACAATTCTTTCCGGCATCTAAAGCCGTAAGACTTCAAGGAGAAATTGTTACGTTCACACAGAAACCGAATGAAACTCTATATGAGGCGTGGACTAGATTTGGAAAGTTATTAAGAGGATGTCCGCAACATGGTTTAGACACTTGTCAAATAGTACAAATATTCTACCAAGGATGCGACATCACTACAAGGAAAGACATCGATATAGTAGCTGGTGGTTCCATTATGAAGAAAACTGAAACTGATGCTTACAAAATTATTGATAACACTGCTTCCCACTCACATGAGTGGCACCAAGAAAAAGATATCGTTAGATCATCTAAAGCAGCTAGAGCCGATTCTAGCCATGACTTAGATTCCATTTACGCAAAGATAGATGCTGTCGAGAGACGAATGAAAAAGATGACTAAAGATATTCACTCAATACGAATTAGTTGTGAGCAGTGTGGAGGACCACATTTGACAAAAGATTGTCTTAGTATTGAGCTAACAATGGAACAAAGAGAGAATATTTCATACATAAACCAAAGACCTGGAAATAATTATCAGAATAATTATCAACCACCAAGACCAATTTACAATCAAAACCAGAATTATAACCGAAATATTCCATACAACAACCAACAAGGTCCTAGCAATCAACAAGTATCCAATAATACTTACAATCAACAAAGACCTAATTTTCAAAACAAACCACCACAAACAAATGATAAAAAGCCAAATTTAGAAGATATGATGACGAAGCTAGTTGAAACTCAAACGCAGTTTTTCACATCTCAGAAACAAACTAATGAACAAAATGCTCAAGCATTTAAAAATCAACAAGCTTCTATTCAAAATTTGGAACAAGAAGTAAGTAACATAGCAAGGTTAATAGGTGAAAGAAAACTAGGAAGTCTACCTAGTGATACAAATGCTAACCCCCGGAATGAAACAGCTAAAGCCATTACCACAAGAAGTGGTACAACACTTAAACCACTTGAAATACCTGTAATTTCTGATGAAGCTATTCCTACTCCACAAGAACCACAACCTGAGCAAGATAAGGAAACAGAACCGGTAGTTGAAAAGGTTAATGAAGATAACACAGTTAAGGCTAAACCTTATGTTAAACCATACCAACCACCACTTCCTTACCCGAGTAAAATGAAAAAAAAGAAACTTGAAGCCGAGCAATCCAAATTTTTAGATATGTTTAAACAGATAAATGTAAATCTTCCTTTCATTGATGTAATTTCAGGAATGCTTAGATATGCTAAATTCTTGAAAGATCTAATCACAAATAGAAAGAAAATGGAAGAACTCTCGGCCGTTACTATGAATGCTAATTGTTCAGCGATGCTGTTGAATAAGATACCAGAAAAATTATCTGATCCAGGAAGTTTCACAATTCCATGTTTTCTGGGTAGTCTTAGTTCAATAGAAGCATTGGCAGACTTAGGTGCTAGTATAAATCTAATGCCGTATACACTATACGCTAAACTAGACCTTGGAGAATTGAAACCAACAAGAATAAGTATACAACTAGCCGATCGATCAATAAAATATCCTAGAGGGATAATGGAGAACATGCTAGTTAACGTTGGTACTTTAGTATTTCCAGTAGATTTTGTTGTTCTGGACATGGAAGAAGATTCTCAAGTTCCTCTCATATTAGAAAGACCATTCTTAAACACGGCTAACGCAATGATAGACGTGTTCGGTAAGAAACTGACCCTAAGTATAGAGGATGAGAGTGTTACCTTTTCAGTTGATAGAGCAATGCAACAACCGCAATCTGCAGATGATACATGTTATTATATTCAAACTATAGATTCACATGCAGAATTGTTAGAAGAATTTCCAGAATTACAAGGAACAGGAGAATGTTCTTTAGGAGAAGGAACTGAACTAATTGATGAAACTGAAATGTTAGCTACACTAATAGCTAATGGATATTAACCAACAACAGAAGAAATTCAAATGCTAAAAGAAGAAGACATATATCGATATAAATCATCGAAAGAAGAACCACCGACATTAGAGTTAAAGCCACTTCCAAACCATTTGGAATACGCTTATTTACATGGTGAATCTGAATTACCTGTAATAATATCGTCTTCTCTTACTGAAAATGAGAAATCACAACTCATTTCTATGTTGAAAGCTCATAAACCAGCCATTGCATGGAAGATTTATGATATTAAAGGAATAAGTCCTTCGTATTGCACACATAAAATCCTTAAGGAAGAAGGTCATAAAACGTATGTGCAACGCCAACGAAGACTAAATCCGAATATGTAAGATGTTGTTAAGAAAGAAATTATTAAACTGCTAGATGCAGGTTTAATTTATCCAATCTCTGATAGTCCATGGATAAGCCCAGTTCAATGCGTGCCTAAGAAGGGTGGCATGACTGTCATCACAAATGAGAAAAATGAGCTTATTCCGACTAGGACTGTAACAGGATGGCGTGTATGTATTGATTATAGAAAATTAAATGACGCCACCAAAAAAGATCACTTTCCCTTACCTTTTATTGATCAAATGTTGGAAAGATTAGCCAGAAATAGTTACTATTGTTTTCTTGATGGATTTTCTGGATATTTTCAAATTCCAATAGCACCCGAAGACCAAGAGAAAACCACATTCACGTGCCCTTATGGTACTTTTACTTACAAACGCATGCCATTTGGACTTTGCAACGCCCCTGCAACCTTTCAAAGGTGCATGATGGCAATTTTTCACGACATGATAGAAGAATGCATGGAAGTTTTCATGGATGACTTTTCAGTCTTCGGTGATACATTTGAAACATGTCTAGCTAATCTTGAACGAATGCTTATTAGATGCAAACAATCAAATCTAGTTCTTAATTGGGAGAAATGTCATTTCATGGTTAAAGAAGGCATCGTTCTTGGTCATAAAATCTCAAAGGAAGGAATTGAAGTGGATAGAGCTAAAGTAGATGTAATTGCTAAACTTCCACATCCCACCAATGTTAGAGGAGTTAGGAGTTTTCTAGGGCATGCCGGTTTTTACCGACGTTTTATTAAAGATTTTCTAAAATTGCCACTCCTATGAATAAACTCCTAGAAAAGGATGCTCCATTCATCTTTTCAGATGAATGCATCAAATGTTTTAATATTCTTAAAGAGAAACTCACTAGTGCGCCGATCATGATAACTCCAAATTGGAATCTACCGTTTGAACTTATGTGCGATGCAAGTAATTTTGCAATGGGAGCCGTTTTAGGACAAATGATTGAAAAACGATTTCAACCTATATATTATGCTAGTAAGACATTACAAGGAGCACAAACAAATTACACAAGTACCGAGAAAGAACTCCTTGCTATTGTCTTTGCTTTTGACAAATTTAGATCATATCTCGTTCTAGCAAAAACTGTGGTCTATACCGACCATTCTGCTCTTAGATACCTATTTTCGAAACAAGATGCCAAACCAAGATTAATCCGTTGGATCTTACTCTTACAAGAATTTGATATTGAAATCCGAGATAAAAGAGGAGCAGAAAATCTCGCCGCTGATCATCTTTCTCGTCTTGAAAATCCTGAATTAGAATTCTAAATGAATCGGCCATACAAGACAACTTTTCTGATGAATATCTATTGAAGATAGATTATAATGAAATTCCATGGTTTGCAGACTATGCAAACTACTTAGTATTTGGATTCCTTGAAAAAGGATTATCGTACCAAAAACGAAAGAAATTCTTCAGTGATATAAAACACTATTTCTGGGAAGATCCACATTTGTTTAAAAGTTGTCCCGATGGAATAATACGCTGATGTGTATTCGGAGATGAAGCTAGTAAAATCTTAAACCATTATCACACATGACCAACAGGAGGGCATTATGGGCCTCAACTAACAGCAAGAAAAGTTTATGATGCTGGATTCTATTGGCCTACAATTTACAAAGACGCACACCTTCTTTGCAAATCCTGTGATGCTTGTCAAAGGGCCGAAAAAATAAGTGAACGTGATGAAATGCCACAAAATGTCATTCAAGTATGTGAAGTATTTGACATTTGGGGTATTGACTTTATGGGTCCATTTCCAAAATCTCATAAAAATCTCTACATTCTCGTAGCCATTGATTATGTATCTAAATGGGCGGAAGCACAAGCTCTCCCAACTAACGATGCACGAGTTGTAGTCAACTTTTTAAAACGTCTTTTGCAAGGTTTGGAACACCGAAAGCTTTAATAAGTGATCAGGGAACTCATTTCTGTAATAATCAACTTGAGAAAGTTCTTAAAAGATATGGAGTAACTCATAAAATCTCCACCGCATATCATCCACAAACAAGTGGACAAGTTGAAAATACCAACCGAGCTTTAAAACGTATTCTAGAGAAAACCGTAGGATCAAATCCGAAGGAATGGTCCATTAAATTGGAGGATGCACTCTGGGCTTTTAGAACAGCCTACAAAACTCCAATTGGAACCACACCTTTTAAACTCGTTTACGGAAAAGCATGTCATCTTCCAGTAGAAATTGAACATAAAGCATTTTGGGCTTTGAAGACATGTAATCTTGATTTACATGAAGCTGGACGTCTACGGTTAAGTCAACTAAACGAATTAGAAGAATTAAGACATGAAGCATACGAAAATTCGTTAATCTATAAGGAAAGAACGAAGAAATGGCATGATAAAAGAATCAGAAGTTCAAAAAAATTTAAAGAAGGAGACAGAGTTCTTCTTTTCAATTCACGATTCAAGCTATTTCCTAGAAAATTGAAATCAAGATGGTCTGGACCATTCATAGTCAAAAGAGTTTTCCCATACGGAACAGTAGAATTAATAAATTCAAATGGGATTGAATTTAAAGTTAATGGTCACAGAGTTAAACACTACATAGATAGTCCGATGGAAGTCAACAACGAAGTTAATCACAATTTCGATACCACAGCTAACTAAGTGTGGGGAGAATCAAGTATTTAAAGGATAATATGTATTTCTGTTAGAGTTAGATTTTCCGTTTTCATGTAGTTCTCGAAAATGGAACCCGAATGGTCTTTCCCTAGCAGACCCTAAAGAACTAGTCTTCTCCCCCCATTCTGAATTTTTATTTTTTTTTAGGTTTTTCGAAATGAAGACTTCCTGTGAATTATACCATGGTCTAATGCTACACGCTTTGATCACTAAACGTAATAATGACACACTTCCAAGTGAAATCGTATCATTAATCAGAGGTAAATTGGGCGGAGTAAGAAAAGAATCCAGATGCGAGAATAATAAGTTACAATTTGGTAAAGGAAAATCAAAATCCGCAGCGAAAAGAAGAGCACGACACCTTGAAAGATGTCACAAATGCGGAAAATGGTCACACGAAGGTAAATGTTCAAATAATCAAACTTATTCAAACACCGAATTTGTTACTTTATGCAGAGATGGACCGTTCATATGTTTAGAAGAAAAAATATTAAATGCTCAAGGTTACGCCTATGTAGCCATGGAAAATCAATTAGTTCGACTATCTTATGAGTGGGCTAGGGCATATCACTAAGAAATATATTTCACAGGTAAGTTTGTACAGTTTTTATTTTTATTTTTAACCTTTTGATAATAAACGCTAATTTGTTCGCTATAAAGTATTAAATTGGTATTCGATGAAATTAGGTCTTGCGACCGAAATTGTTGATATCATACAAAAAAAAAAAAATTATTACATCACTGCGAAATTTAACGTTTATTCTTAAGGTATAAATATCTTTAATCAATCAACCCAAAATATTTCAAAAATTCGTCATGAGTTAAATTAGGTCATGGAACCGAAATTACTTTACCAAAAAGAGGGGCGCATATTTTTGATAATATTTGATTGATTAAAGTGGGATAAAAGCCAAAAAGATTTTTAATTTTATTTTTACCATATTTTTAAAATTAATATATAAATCTTAACTTGATATTGTAAACTTTTTTTAAATCAATATATTTAAAATTATAAATATTTGGAAAATTAATATTTTTAATATAAGTTTGTATGTATAAAAACAAAAATATAATTTAAGTTTGGTGTAAATTTTTAAAATATGAATTTTTTTAATTTTATGCATTTTAAATTTAAGTTTGGTGTGAATTTGAAAATAAAAATTTACTTTATTTCGCTAAGTTAAAAATATAATTTTTAAAATTCGTCGTGAGTTGAAGACTAGGTCTTTGAACCGAAATTGCTTTACCCGAGGGGGGGACGAGAACTTTTATTATCATTATTTTTAATCTTATTGAATTAAAGTATGCAAAAAAAAAAAAAATTTAAAAACCCAGAAATCTTTGCTTTTAAAACCGCGCTTTAAATTGACAAATTTTAAAATTTTGTCGAGGGACGGACTAGGACATCGTTCCGAAACAACCTCGTCCTAAATAACAAGGGAAAAAAAATTTTAGAATTAATTAATTAATTATTTTATAAGTTAAGGTTTTTATAAATAAAAAAAAAATACAAACACCGCGACTCGCGGAGTTTGTAATGGGTAAACACTGTGACTCGCGGAGTTTGCAAAATCCAGAAAAAAAATAAAACGCAAAGATCAGATCAGTTGCACACAACCACACCACAAAACTGCGAAAACAAACACGAAAAACACACATAAAATCGAATTTTTTCACCATTTTTCATCAAATCTTTCACAAAATCATGTAGAGAAGGATGCTATCAAGGAATTACTCAAGGAAAACGGTAAATTTCTACACCTAAACACCATTTAATCCGAAAATTAGTGTTCTTGAACAAATTTATACCCAATTCGATTTTGATGCTTTTTAGTGTAATTATAGTTAAATTGTTTATGTATTATGCTTGTATAACCTAGATTGATGCTATTTAACATGATTAGAAGCCTTAAACTTGAAATTTTGAGTAATCTAGGGTTTGTGTTCTTGAGCAAAATTGGGGCTTTTTGATATAAACAGGTTATGGCCAATTTTTGTCATGAATTATTGCTAAATTAAGTAGTGTAACATGTTTAGGTAGTTAAATGATCCAAACTTTGAGCCTAAACATGATTTTTGAGAATTAAAGTGGACTTTTTCAAGTCTAAAATTCATGAACTTGATTTTTGAGAGATAATGCCATTTGAAACTTGTTTAATTGCTAATAATGATTATTTTGACATGTTATTTGAGTTGAATGCTTATGAACTTGGCGAACATTTTCGTATATGCTTATTTGAAAAAGTGTAGATTTGATAAAAATATGAAAATGAGCATAAGTTTGATATAAATTGAACATGTCATTGTAATTATTTTGATTGATGATTTTGCTGACACTAATGCATATTTAGATGCACAAAAATTGTGTTTGATGTGTTTTGCAGACTGAAAGGGGTGAATCGTCATCCCAAGCTCGCATTGCTCCTCCCGAGAATGCGGAACAACAGGATGTTGATAACTATTACAAACAAGATATACCTCATCCAGTTATGACATTTTCAGATATGCACGTGGAAGATTTGCACCCGAACTTAAGATTAGACAGACGTTGGATAGATTATCCAAAATACCAAAGGAGCTTGCACACTCTTCATTCTAAAGCTGTTGAAGTACCTAGGGTAATAGAATGGGAACCATTAGAAGCCGTAGGATTGGGTGAACGGATTAGAGAATTACTTACACAGAGGTATGGTAATTCTACTTTTAACGATTGGGTACGATTATTCAACATGCGTAGACCTGTATATAAAGTATGGTGTGAAGAATTATTGTGTAGTATAGAAATAAATGATCGGGTAGCTAGTTTAACCGATCGAACTTTTATTAGATTTTTGTTAGGAGGTTCAATACGCCACATGTCTCTACTAGACATGGCTCAGGCATTACGTATATATACGTCTGAGGAGCTAGCATCTGCCGATTGTCGAGGGTGGATATTAAATGGTAGGAAAATTGATGAAAATTTTGATACGCATGGTGTATGGAGTCAAATGACTAGCCATCACCGATTTAAAGGGAGAAATTACTCTTATTTGGATATAGATAGAGCTGAGTTAAGAGTAATTCACAGGTTTCTAGCGAACTCGATTACACAGCGAGGTAAAAATAAGGAAAAGGTAAATGAGCAAGATTTATTTTACCACATGTGTATTCGAGACCCACAAAGCGCTGTAAGTATACCTTATTGTGTGGGTTATTATTTATCAGCTATGGTTAGGGGGGTGAGACCGCACAGTATAATAGGAGGTGGTATATTTATTACATTAATTGCTGAGTATCTCGATGTGGATATAAGTCAGGGGGATTATTAATCGAAGAACCAGAACCCCACGATACAATTGGTTTAAATGTATATCATGGTGCTAAGGTTTTGAAGAGGCGAAATAACGCCGCAGTATAATATAATGGAAGACATCCACAGGTTGAAAGAGATCAACAGCCAGGTAATGTGGGAGGGGGAAATGAAATGACAGAAATGCAAAGGTTTATTGCTTCACAAGAGTATGAAAATGCTAGACATCGAGCATTTGAAGATTGGCAAGTTCATCAAAACCATATCATGGCACATTGCCAACATATAGGTAGAAACTATATTCCTACTCCAAAGCCCGTATTTCCTCCCTGGTCTATAGAGATCCAACCACCGTATCCTACTTATAACCCAGCTGAAGCATTTTATAACACATACGGTTATGCATGGAACCCCTACTGGTATCAGTATCAACCCTAGTTTATTTAGTTTTATTTATTTTATTTTTGTAATGTTACTACATTTAGCACTTATGTTGATATTGTAATAGTTTTTATAATTTTCTAACTTTTATTATTAGATTTTAATAATTTTTGAATGTGGGGTAATATACCAAACTTCAAAAATATGTATATATGTTTGCAGTTTATCTTATGTACACAACAGGGTAAAACAATGCATTTTCAAAGACTGACATTAAGTTCAGCAAAAACAACTAATTTTGACGACAAGATGAAAAATAAATGTGATGTAACAACAAGATGGAATGAACAAATGATATGCACCATTTATCATTCAACACAAACAACAATATGTTTGGAAACTTTGGTAAAATTTAATCATTTTTTCTGCGCTAATCACCCTCAATAATTTAAATTGTTACTGATTTCTTGCAAATGAGGGCATTGCAAGATCTTAAGTGTGGGAAGGGGTTAAATTCTTTCGAATTTTAAAATTTTTACTTTATACACTTGGTTACCATTAAAAATACTAGTAACGCAGTAGTTGTATTAGAATCTAGTGCTCTCTGATAATAAAGAACAGCCCTAGTCTTATATACTGACTACCCAATTCTAGTAAAATTTTTCAAAATTTTCAATTAAATGAACTCAAAATCATGTTTATACATATTTATGAACGATAAAACTAGGTGTTAACACCGAAATTATTGTTACCTCGGAAAGGACATAAATTGAGAAACAAACTAAAATGTTAGAATTCATTTAAAATGGAATAGAGGACAATAAAAAGGAAAATAAAAGCCAAGTGTGGGAAAATTTAACAAGTTATTTTAAACATATGTCACATATTTCTGTAACAAATAATTAAAGATACTTTTGCTTTGGACTAAACTAAATAGTTTTACCCGATTTACTGTAAGAAAGATGGATCTACACGATGAATGAATTCCATCATTAAAAGAAAGTAAAGTCTTACGAAAAAGACACGCGCTTCTTGATTTAGGTCATGAAGTTGTCGTCCAGACCAGCAGTAGGTTGACAAAAAATATAGAAAAGTCATCACTAAAATCAGCAGGAAATCCACGGACCTCAGCATCAAACAGGGTCGCCAAGTGGTCAGACTTATCCTAACCATGAGAGGATCTGTCTCGTAAAATGGGGAGGACGCCGTGCAAATTAGCTGGATAAGACTAATGAATCAGATCCCCAGAAAGGATAATCTCCTTAAAGATCAAAAATCAGCTTTTAAGACTGATATTACTCAATCCTAGAGATTGACCTTAAAGATTGAGAATTACAAACTCATGGAATTCGATGATATCTACACTCGAGCTTGAACGAGAAAATATTTTGATCAAAATTACAAACCGATTTGTTTTCTAAAAACCCATTTCTAATGAATTCATTACCATTGAACGTAAAATCCTAGGAATTCACCTGGAATTCATTAGGTCACCTAAACCAAATCGGGTGTCAACCGTAAGAATGGTGGTTGCATAGCATGGTCAAAGACATGACCTTGTACCAGACCGACAAATTATAAGGGTGAGCTTTACTATTGCTCCTACCAAGGATAGTAATTGCATCCGATAAGTTATAGACCATAATTAAAAGCATGTCACGAGACATTGCCTTAACAGTTGCTTGTTCAACGCTTTCCTTTATGACCGGACGGTAGTTTATCGAAAGGCAATATACGGAGCAAGTATACTGGACGTGTTGCTTTCCTAATACAAGGTTAGCAAGTGGGTGACACAAAACCACAAGTTTTGAGCTAAAATTTTCAAATCTGAAACCCACCAAACCCACAAAAAGTATTTGCAAACACCGGTGAAGGGTTATTCCGGAAAACTTATCTAGGGTAAAAGCTAGATTTAATTTTCAAAAGATCAAATGTTTTCATAAAGATCCAATTTCCTTAATGGATCTAAATTTTTATAGTCATGTGGGAATGTAAACCATAACGTTACTACCATTGTTTATACCGCCATAAAGAAATCACTGATGTGCAAAGTGTGAAGAATAAAGAAGTGATTCTAGTATTTCAAGACTATATTGCTTGAGGACAAGAAACACTCAAGTGTGGGAATATTTGATAATGCTAAAAACGAACATATATTTCATAGCATTATTCCTCAAGAAAGACAAGCTTTTAGTTGCAATTGTTCTATTTACAAGTGATATTCGTTTAAATAATAAAAGGTGAAGATAAAAGATAGATTCGACGAATTGAAGACGCAAACGACCAAAAAGCTCAAAAGTATAAAATACAATCAAATAGGTTCCAATTATTGATAAGAAACGTCTCGAAATTACAAGAGTACAAGATTCAAAACGCAAATTACAAGATATAAAATAGTACGCAAGGACGTTCGAAAATCCAGAACCGGGACATGAGTCAACTCTCAACGCTCGACGCAACGGACTAAAAATTACGAGTCAACTATGCACATAAATATAATATAATATTTAAATAATTCTTAAAAATTATTTATATATTATATTTATATTTAAATAACGTCGGCAAATTAAAAGACCAAATGGTGTGAGCTGGGTTTACGAACTCCGTGACTTGCGGAGTTTGTAGTGGAAAAACACCGCGAATTGCGGAGATACCCTGGACGAAAATGCCTATAAAAGCTAACGCATTTTGATCGTAAAAAATATCCATCAATCTCTCTATCTATATGTAAACGTGTATATATATATATATATATATATATATATATATATATATATATATATATATATATATATATATATATATATATATATATATATATATATATTTATATTTTAATTTTAATTTTAATTTTAATTTTAAATCCTAATAATAAGGGTATGTTAGCGAATGTTGTAAGGGTGTAAGTTGAAATTCTGTCCGTGTAACGCTACGCTATTTTTAATCATTGTAAGTTATGTTCAACCTTTTTAATTTAATGTCTCGTAGCTAAGTTATTGTTATGCTTATTTAAATCGAAGTAATCATGATGTTAGACTAATTACTAAAATTGGGTAATTGGGCTTTGTACCATAATTGGGGTTTGGACAAAAGAACGACACTTGTGGAAACTAGACTATGGGCTATTAATGGACTTTATATTTGTTTAACTAAATGATAGTTTGTTAATTTTAATATAAAGATTTACAATTGGACGTCCCTATAAATAACCATATACACTCGATCGGACACGATGGGCGGGATATTTATATGTACGAATAATCGTTCATTTAACCGGACACGGGAATGGATTAATAGTCTATAGAATTATTAAAACAGGGGTGAAATTATGTACAAGGACACTTGGCATAATTGATAACAAAGTATTAAAACCTTGGGTTACACGCAGTCGATAACCTGGTGTAATTATTAAACAAAGTAATAAAACCTTGTTACAGTTTAAGTCCCCAATTAGTTGGAATATTTGACTTCGGGTATAAGGATAATTTGACGAGGACACTCGCACCTTAAATTTATGACCGATTGACTATTATGGACAAAAACCATATGGACATATTAAATAATCCAGGACAAAGGACAATTAACCCATGGGCATAAAACTAAAATCAACACGTCAAACATCATGATTACGGAAGTTTAATTAAGCATAATTATTTTATTTCATATTTAATTTCCTTTATTTTAATTTTAATTGCACTTTTAATTATCGCATTTTTATTTATTGTTATTGTATTTAATTGCACTTTTAATTATCGTACTTTTTAATTATCGCAAGTTTATTTTATCGCACTTTTATTTATCGCAATTTCCTTATCGTTATTTACTTTACGCTTTAAATTAAGTAATATTTATTTTTATTATTTTACATTAGGTTTTAACTGCGACTAAAGTTTTTTAAAATCGACAAACCGGTCATTAAACGGTAAAAACCCCCCTTTTTTAATAATAATATTACTTATTTATATATTTGTATTTTTATAGATTAAAACTAATATAGCGTTAAGCTTTGGTTAAAGATTTTTCCCTGTGGAACGAACCGGACTTACTAAAAACTACACTACTGTACGATTAGGTACACTGCCTATAAGTGTTGTAGCAAGGTTTAAGTATATCCATTCTATAAATAAATAAATATCTTGTGTAAAATTGTATCGTATTTAATAGTTTTTCCTAGTAAAATATAAGCTATTTCATATACACCTCACATAACATCAAGGGGTAAGCAATGCTTAGTGAGTGCAATAATTACGCGCATACATATATAACCTACTTGTAACGACCCGACTTTTTCGACTTTTAATTATACTTTATACTTTCACGAAACTGCGTATGTGTGCATACTGAGTTAGATTATATTCTGGGATCATAATTCATATTAATTACTTTCGTTAATGCCTTGGCATGCGTTATTAAGTACTTAGTTACTTAACTTGATCCTCGAAAGCTTTTATGACCTTTGGTGTCACTTGTCGTTTAAAACGAGCTATGTACTTTGTACACGTTAAACTTTTGTCATAATTGGAATATTATGACTACGTAATACTAATTGTTATTTTCTAATGACAATTATTTGGCTTGATGGTTCCTTAATTACGCTTAGTGTTTACTATTGCTCACTAGTTAGTCTTAATGGACTTAACACCTTAATGGACCTAGCTTATTAAAGGCCCAACCTACTCAAGTAATGGACTCATTTAGTGGACTAATTAATGGACTAGTTAGCCCATTAATACATGAGATAAAATCCACTTAATATTAAGACAAAGTTTAAGCATGCTAGTGTACCATTACTTACACATTTTAACCTTATATCCCATGCTAACCAACATCACAACACCACCATGTACTACCACCCATGCAAAGCAAATGATCCCCCCATGCTTGCCCCTGTGACCGTCGGCCTTTATGGCACCAACCATCACCACCATTTTATTTTCAAACACCTCATTTCATTCTCAAAAAACACACTCATAAGTTTTCTCTATAGTTTTCTCTCTATAATACTTGAGAAAATTGTAAGTTCAAACTTCGTTTCTTCTTCTTTTTCTTCCTTTAATTCGTGATCATCATCATTCTTGTTTAAAGATTCAAGTTTTGTAACTTGAATCTTCATAACTCTTGTAGATTCAAACTTTGATTTGAAAGTCTTCAAGAACATGAAGTATTCAAGTTTTTAGCTTTAAATCCTCAATATCTTGTTAGATCTAAGTTTTATAACTTAAGATCTCTATATTTATGTTAAAAGATCAAAACTTATGTTTATGATCTTCATGTAACTTGTTGATCTAAATCCTTACTTTAAAGATCTTTAAGAACACTAGAAATCTAAGCTTTCTAGCTTAAAGTTTCTACAAAAAGTTGGTTGAAAGATCAAGTTCATAAGCTTATGATCTTCTTTAAATTGTTGTACTTTAAGTTTGTAATTTGTGTTTTCATTAAATAAAAGATACAAGCTTACTAGCTTGAAGTCTCAAAAGTGTTTTAAGAAATCCAAGCTTTCTAGCTTAGGGTTTCATTTTTGTGTTTGATCTAAGTTATGTAACATATGGTGTTCTACTTTTTGTTTAAACAAAAGCTCATAAGCTTACATTCATTTTTCTTTACAAATCTAAGTTTCATAACTTATGATGTTGTAAAAGTTGAAAGTCTAAGTTCTATGACTTTGGGTTTCATCAAGAACATAAGATCTAGACTTTCTAGTCTAAGGTCTTCAATATCTAGCTAAGATCTAGGTTCTATAATTTAAGGTCTTGCTTATCTTAGTTTGAATCAAAGTCTATAATTTAGTAGAACTTGTACTTGTGTCAAAACTAAGAGCTTGATGTAACTTTGGTTCATCATCTTGCTCAAACTCTTAAATGAGTTGTATTTTATTCTTAGTCTTGACTTTGTGTGTTGATGGTTAAACCTTGGTTAAAATGATGCTAAAACATCAAGAGTCGTACACTTGAGGCTTATACGCATTAAGGATGAGAACCGTGATGAGCATCAAACACCAAGAAACCCACCAGAGCACTTGTTTTCTATTTTTCAGGGTTTGATCAGACTCCTGGCACTTTTGGAAAGATTATTTTCAGATATTTCGGTTCGAGTAGATGACTTTTCGTTTAAGACTCGCCTAAATCTGATATACGGTTCAGGATTTATAGCCTTTCGAAAATCACTACGCCTTCGTAATGACGTGCTGAAATTTCTGACCTACTCGTTCTTGAACCGTCGCCACGGTCAAACGACATCGAGTTAGGATCAAAAAATTTGACAGTAGTAAGAGGACTCACATACGGAGCGTTCGCCACTGACCATGCGTCATTTACAGTTTGTATAGAGGTCGTAGCAGCTGATGGAATCAGCCCTTTGTTTCGATCTCTATTGTTGTTTAAAACTTACTTTATCTTTTACGTATGATGATGATGATGATGATGATGATGATGATACTTAAGGCTTAACTTAATTTACTTTTAAACTTTTTGGGATGACTTACTGACTTAGTAACCTTTGACTTAGGTTGAGGACTTTTCGGACCAACTTACTACCTGCTTACTTTTCATATCGACTTTTACCACACATTCACTGTGAGTTATAGCTCCCTTTTTACTTTAAATATTTTTGGGACTGAGAATACATGCGCTTTTTATGTTTTAACCTACTAGATATGAGTACTTAAACTTTATATATGTGTGGGTGATATAACGGCACAAACTTTCTGTAGTGACCCGAACTTTTCCATGTTTATATATATATATTAAATGAAATTGTTATTTACATGATTAAGTGTTTCCAACATGTTAAGCAATCAAACTTGTTAAGACTTGATTAGTTGAAATAGGTTTCATATAGACAATTGACCACCCAAGTTGACCGGTGATTCACGAACGTTAAAACTTGTAAAAACTATACGATGACATATATATGGTTATATATGTAGTTAACATGATTTTATTATAAGTATGTATCTCATTAGGTATTTTAACAATGAGTTATATACATAAAAATGAGACTATTAATTTAAGAAACTCGAAAACGATATATATAACGATTATCGTTATAACAACGTCTTACTAGGTACATATGAATCATATTAAGATATTGATACACTTGGTTAATTATGTTAAATGATAAGTAAATATATTATTAAGTGTATTAACAATGAAATACATATGTAAAAATAAGACTACTAACTTAATGATTTCGAAACGAGACATATATGTAACGATTATCGTTGTAACAACATTTAACTGTATAAATATCATACTAAGATATATTATATATCATAATATCATGATAATATAACAATTTAACATCTCATTTGTTATAATAAACAATGGGTTAACAACATTCAACAAGATTGTTAACCTAAAGGTTTCAAAACAACATTTACATGTAACGACTAACGATGACTTAACGACTCAGTTAAAATGTATATACATGTAGTGTTTTCATATGTATTCATACACTTTTGAAAGACTTCAAGACACTTATCAAAATACTTCTACTTAACAAAAATGCTTACAATTACATCCTCGTTCAGTTTCATCAACAATTCTACTCGTATGCACCCGTATTCGTACTCGTACAATACACAGCTTTTAGATGTATGTACTATTGATATATACACTCCAATGATTAGCTCTTAGCAGCCCATGTGAGTCACCTAACACATCTGGGAACCATCATTTAGCAACTAGCATGAAATATCTCATAAAATTACAAAAATATGAGTAATCATTCATGACTTATTTACATGAAAACAAAATTACATATCCTTTATATCTAATCCATACACCAACGACCAAAAACACCTAAAAACACTTTAATTCTTCAATTTTATTCATCTAATTGATCTCTCTCAAGTTCTATCTTCAAGTTCTAAGTGTTCTTCATAAATTCCAAAAGTTCTAGTTTCATAAAATCAAGAATACTTCCAAGATTGCAAGTTTACTTCCAAGTTTTCTAAATCCATTCCAAGTAATCATCCAAGATCAAGAAACCTTTGTTACTTACAGTAGGTTATATTTCTAATACAAGGTAATAATCATATTCAAACTTTAATTCAATTTCTATACCTATAACAATCTTATTTCGAGTGGAAATCTTACTTGAAATTGTTTTCGTGTCATGCTTCTGCTTCAAGAACTTTCAAGCCATCCAAGGATCCTTTGAAGCTATATCCATTTTTCTCATTTCCAGTAGGTTTATCCAAGGAACTTGAGGTAGTAATGATGTTCATAACATCATTCGATTCATACATATAAAGCTATCTTATTCGAAGGTTTAAACTTGTAATCACTAGAACATAGTTTAGTTAATTCTAAACTTGTTCGCAAATAAAAGTTAATCCTTCTAACTTGACTTTTAAAATCAACTAAACACATGTTCTATATCTATATGATATGCTAACTTAATGATTTAAAACCTGGAAACACGAAAAACACCGTAAAACCGGATTTACGCCGTCGTAGTAACACCGCGGGCAATTTTGGGTTAGTTAATTAAAAACTATGATAAACTTTGATTTAAAAGTTGTTATTCTGGGAAAATGATTTTTATTATGAACATGAAACTATATCCAAAAATTATGGTTAAACTCAAAGTGGAAGTATGTTTTCTAAAATGGTCATCTAGACGTCGTTCTTTCGACTGAAATGACTACCTTTACAAAAACGACTTGTAACTTATTTTTCAGACTATAAACCTATACTTTTTCTGTTTAGATTCATAAAATAGAGTTCAATATGAAACCATAGCAATTTGATTCACTCAAAACGGATTTAAAATGAAGAAGTTATGGGTAAAACAAGATTGGATAATTTTTCTCATTTTAGCTACGTGAAAATTGGTAACAAATCTATTCCAACCATAACTTAATCAACTTGTATTGTATATTATGTAATCTTGAGATACCATAGACACGTATACAATGTTTCGACCTATCATGTCGACACATCTATATATATTTCGGAACAACCATAGACACTCTATATGTGAATGTTGGAGTTAGCTATACAGGGTTGAGGTTGATTCCAAAATATATATAGTTTGAGTTGTGATCAATACTGAGATACGTATACACTGGGTCGTGGATTGATTCAAGATAATATTTATCGATTTATTTCTGTACATCTAACTGTGGACAACTAGTTGTAGGTTACTAACGAGGACAGCTGACTTAATAAACTTAAAACATCAAAATATATTAAAAGTGTTGTAAATATATTTTGAACATACTTTGATATATATGTATATATTGTTATAGGTTCGTGAATCAACCAGTGGCCAAGTCTTACTTCCCGACGAAGTAAAAATCTGTGAAAGTGAGTTATAGTCCCACTTTTAAAATCTAATATTTTTGGGATGAGAATATATGCAGGTTTTATAAATGATTTACAAAATAGATACAAGTACGTGAAACTACATTCTATGGTTGAATTATCGAAATCGAATATGCCCCTTTTTATTAAGTCTGGTAATCTAAGAATTAGGGAACAGACACCCTAATTGACGCGAATCCTAAAGATAGATCTATTGGGCCTAACAAACCCCATCCAAAGTACCAGATGCTTTAGTACTTCGAAATTTATATCATATCCGAAGGGTGTCCCGGAATGATGGGGATATTCTTATATATGCATCTTGTTAATGTTGGTTACCAGGTGTTCACCATATGAATGATTTTTATCTCTATGTATGGGATGTGTATTGAAATATGAAATCTTGTGGTCTATTGTTACGATTTGATATATATAGGTTAAACCTATAACTCACCAACATTTTTTTTGACGTTTAAAGCATGTTTATTCTCAGGTGAATACTAAGAGCTTCCGCTGTTGCATACTAAAATAAGGACAAGATTTGGAATCCATGTTTGTATGATATTGTGTAAAAACTACATTCAAGAAACTAATTTTGATGTAATATATTTGTATTGTAAACCATTATGTAATGGTCGTGTGTAAACATGATATTTTAGATTATCATTATTTGATAATCTACGTAAAGCTTTTTAAACCTTTATTTATGAAATAAGGTTATGGTTTGTTTTAAAAATGAATGCAGTCTTTGAAAAACGTCTCATATAGGGGTCAAAACCTCGCAACGAAATCAATTAATATGGAACGTTTTTAATCAATAAGAACGGGACATTTCAGTTGGTATCCGAGCGTTGGTCTTAGAGAACCAGAAAATTTGCATTAGTGTGTCTTATCGAGTTTGTTAGGATGCATTAGTGAGTCTGGACTTCGACCGTGTTTTCTTTAAAAATGATTGCTTAACATTTTTGTTGGAAACTATATATTATTAACATGTATATATTATGTGATATATTAATCTCTTAACATGTTTGATATTGTGTGATAGATGACTACCTCTATCATAAATCCCATTGACTCACCTAATAATAACGAAGAGTCAAATATATATTGGACTGATTCACAAGTTCCCGAAGAAGAACCGGAAGAAGAATCAGAACCGGAAGAAGAATCAGAACCGGAAGAGGAGGAACCGGAGGAGGAAATAGAACCGGTGGGGGAAATAATAAAACGATTAAGTAAAAGAAAAACCTCAACCAACCGACCAAGGTTAATTATGGTCAATGGTGTTTCCGCCAAGGAAGCAAAATATTTGGAGGATTACCAATTCTCCGATGAATCGGATTCCGACGAGAATTCCGATGATGTTATAGAAATTACCCCAACTGAAATTAAAAAGACAAAAGAAAATAATAAGGGAAAGGGCATAAAAATAGAGAAATCTAATTCCAACCCCGATGAACTTTATATGTATCGTCAACCCCCGAAGCCCTTAAGTTGTAACAATGACCCGGGAACCTCTAAACCACCAGGTTTTTCTAAACCATTGTGGAAAACGACAACTCGTATTAGGGGAACATCATATATCCCTAGAAACTTGGAAAAACGAACCAAAACTGAAGAAGAAGAAACGAGCGAGTCGGAATAAGATAGTTGTATTCGTGTGGTGTAATATATGTAATATAGTGTGCTTATGCTTTATGATATATGTAAAAATTGCTTGTATTAATAAGTATTTTTTTATGAATCTAACTCTTGTCTATTTTACAGTATAAAAACACAAAATGGATAGACAACCCAATATTTTAAGAGACCTACCCGGAGACATGATTGATGAAATCTTGTCTAGAGTCGGTCAGAATTCTTCGGCACAACTATTTACGGTAAAATCAGTTTGTAAGACATTCGAAGAACGTTCCAAGAATGTCTTGGTTTATAAGAGACTTTCTTTTGAAAGATGGGGGATTTCACATTGGGAAACCCATAAGTTACGATGTGTTTACTTTGACGCATATATTGCGGGGAACCCAAATGCTATTTTACGCAACGGGTTAAGAAATTATTTTGACTCAATGTATCCGAATATAGGACTTCATGATTTAGAAAAAGCGGCTAACATGCAACATAAAGAAGCATGCTATGCTTACGGGTTAGTAATGTTCGCTTCTCACCAAAGTGAGAAAAAGAACATCGGGCTACAACTATTAAACAAAACATTCCCACAAGTGACGGAGTCGGTAATTGGGGTAAGAAATGAGGTTTTTAGGTTATTACGAGACTGTTGGTCATTACGTAAACCTCGTCCCATTGATGACGTTACAATACGCTGTCTTATCAACGGCCATAACGGTTATGTTCCACAAGACCAAGGATGGGAAGTAGTCCTAGTAAAACCAGAATGCATGACTTGTTTCTGGACGTATGAATTACGTGTCTTTATTGCCTTTGCTGAACGACTTGTGTACTAGCTAGAATTATCTTCACAACTATCTTGTATCAAAGTTATTGTGTGCTATATTTCATGCTTTATGTAAAATAAGCGGTATTGTAAGTTTGTAAAATATTGTATAAAAGTTTGAACGCGAAATATTATTATAATCAGTTTTTCATATAGAATTGTAGTAGTTGAATTGTATATTAGCTACTAAGTATGAACTTAACGGGTAGGTACTACCCGAATTTAAACTTATAAAATGCTAATATGAAGAAAAAACTTTTATAAATGAGTTCATATTATGCTACGAAATACTATTAACTACTCTTAATATTCTGTATGATTAACGTTTTCCATTTGACTATTTTGAAGGAAATGGCACCGATTACTCGACACACCGTGAATATGAATGAAGAGGAATTCCGTACTTTTCTAGCTTCAAGCATAACCGCAGTACAGGCTGCGCTACATACCAACAATAACCTTGGATCTAGCAGTACAGGAAATCGTGTAGGATGCACCTACAAAGAATTCACTGCCTGCAAACCTTTGGAATTTGATGGAACCGAAGGACCGATTGGATTGAAACGGTGGACCGAGAAGGTCGAATCCGTGTTTGCCATAAGTAAGTGTACTGAAGAGGACAAAGTGAAGTACGCTACGCATACCTTCACAGGTTCTGCGTTAACATGGTGGAATACCTATCTAGAGCAAGTGGGACAAGATGATGCGTACGCACTACCGTGGTCAGCATTCAAGCACTTGATGAACGAGAAGTACCGTCCCAGAACCGAGGTCAATAAGCTCAAGACAGAACTTAGAGGGCTACGAACCCAAGGATTTGATATTACCACGTACAAAATACGATTCACAGAATTGTGCCTATTGTGTCCGTGAGCGTTCGAAGATGTGGAAGAGAAGATCGACGCGTTTGTGAAAGGATTACCGAAAAGAATCCAAGAAGATATAAGTTCACATGAGCCCGCCTCCATACAACAGGCATGTAGAATGGCTCACAAACTAGTGAACTAGATTGAGGAAAGAATTAAAGAACAGACGGCTGAAGAGGCCATTGTGAAGCAAGCCAAAAGAAAGTAGGAGGAAAACGGTGATAAGAATCACCAATACAACAACAACAGCAATTACAATAATAATCGCAACAAATATCCCAACAATCGCAACATCAATCGCAACTACAACAAACGGCCAAACAACAACAACAACAACTACAACAACAACAACAACAACAACAACAACAGCAACTACAACAATCATCCCAACGACAATAACAACCGCAACAACAACAACAATCAGAAGCAGCTATGCCAAAGGTGTGAAAAGTATCAATCGGGGTTCTGCACCAAATTTTGCAACAAGTGTAAAAGAAATGGTCATAGCGCGGCAAAGTGTGAGGTCTACGGACCAGGGGTTAACAGAACGAAAGGAACAAATGGTGTCGGAATGAGTAATGGTGGAGCAAGTAGTGTCGGAGCAAGTTATGCTAATGTAGTTTGTTATAAATGTGGAAAACTGGGCCACATTATTAGAAATTGCCCGAACCAGGAGAACACCAATGGACAAGGCCGCGGAAGAGTTTTCAATATTAATGAGGTAGAGGCACAGGAAGACTCGGAGCTTGTTACGGGTACGTTTCTTATTGACAATAAATCTGCTTACGTTTTATTTGATTCGGGTGCGGATAGAAGCTATATGAGTAGAGATTTTTGTGCTAAATTAAGTTGTCCATTGACGCCTTTGGATAGTAAATTTTTACTCGAATTAGCAAATGGTAAATTAATTTCAGCAGATAATATATGTCGGAATCGAGAAATTAAACTGGTTAGCGAAACATTTAAGATTGACTTGATACCAGTAGAGTTAGGGAGTTTTGATGTGATAATCGGTATGGACTGGTTGAAAGAAGTGAAAGCAGAGATTTTTTGTTACAAAAATGCAATTCGCATTATACGAGAAAAAGGAAAACCCTTAATGGTGTACGGAGAAAAGGGCAACACGAAGCTACATCTTATTAGTAATTTGAAGGCACAAAAACTAATAAGAAAAGGTTGCTATGCTGTTCTAGCACACGTCGAGAAAGTAAAAACTGAAGAAAAGAGCATCAATGATGTTCCCGTAAAAGAATTTCCCGATGTATTTCCGAAAGAATTACCGGGATTACCCCCACATCGATCCGTTGAATTTCAAATAGATCTTGTACCAGGAGCTGCACCAATAGCTCGTGCTCCTTACAGACTCGCACCCAGCGAGATGAAAGAACTGCAAAGTCAATTACAAGAACTTTTAGAGCGTGGTTTCATTCGACCAAGCACATCATCGTGGGGAGCTCCTGTTTTGTTTGTCAAGAAGAAAGATGGTACATTCAGGTTGTGTATCGACTACCGAGAGTTGAACAAACTTACCATCAAGATCCGCTACCCACTACCGAGAATCGACGACTTATTTGATCAACTACAAGGCTCGTCTGTTTATTCAAAGATTGACTTACGTTCCGGGTATCATCAAATGCGGGTGAAAGAAGATGATATTCCAAAGACTGCTTTTAGGACGCGTTATGGCCATTACGAGTTTATGGTTATGCTGTTCGGATTGACTAACGCACCAGCTGTGTTCATGGACCTTATGAACCGAGTGTGTGGACCATACCTTGACAAGTTTGTCATTATTTTCATCGATGACATACTTATTTACTCAAAGAATGATCAAGAGCACGAAGAACATTTGAGAAAAGTGCTAGAAGTATTGAGGAAAGAAAAACTGTACGCTAAGTTTTCAAAGTGTGCATTTTGGTTGGAAGAAGTTCAATTCCTCGGTCACATAGTGAACAAAGAAGGTATCCAGGTGATCCCGGCAAAGATCGAAACCGTTAAAAAGTGGGAAACCCCAAAAACTTCGAAGCATATACGTCAATTTTTAGGATTGGCTGGTTACTACCGAAGATTCATCCAAGATTTCTCCAAAATAGCAAAACCCTTGACTGCATTAACGCATAAAGGGAAGAAATTTGAATGGAAGGATGAACAAGAGAAGGCGTTTCATTTATTGAAGAAAAAGCTAACTACGGCACCTATATTGTCATTGCCTGAAGGGAATGATGATTTTGTGATTTATTGTGATGCATCAAAGCAAGGTCTCGGTTGTGTATTAATGCAATGGACGAAGGTGATTGCTTATGCGTCTAGACAATTGAAGATTCACGAGCAAAATTATACGAGGCATGATTTGGAATTAGGCGCGGTTGTTTTTGCATTAAAGACTTGGAGGCACTACTTATATGGGGTCAAAAGTATTATATATACCGACCACAAAAGTCTTCAACACATATTTAATCAGAAACAACTGAATATGAGGCAGCGTAGGTGGATTGAATTGTTGAATGATTACGACTTTGAGATTCGTTACCACCCGGGGAAGGCAAATGTGGTAGCCGACGCCTTGAGCAGAAAGGATAGAGAACCCATTCGAGTAAAATCTATGAATATAATGATTCACACTAACCTTACTACTCAAATAAAGGAGGCGCAACAAGGAGTTTTAAAAGAGGGAAATTTAAAGGATGAAATACCCAAAGGATCGGAGAAGCATCTTAATATTCGGGAAGACGGAACCCGGTATAGGGCTGAAAGAATTTGGGTACCAAAATTTGGAGATATGAGAGAAATGGTACTTAGAGAAGCTCATAAAACCAGATACTCAATACATCCTGGAACGGGGAAGATGTACAAGGATCTTAAGAAATAGTGGTTATGATACTATTTGGGTAATAGTTGATCGTCTCACCAAGTCAGCACACTTCCTGCCAATAAGAGAAGATGACAAGATGGAGAAGTTAGCACGACTGTATTTGAAGGAAGTCGTCTCCAGACATGGAATACCAATCTCTATTATCTCTGATAGGGATGGCAGATTTATTTCAAGATTCTGGCAGACATTACAGCAAGCATTGGGAACTTGTCTAGACATGAGTACTGCCTATCATCCACAAACTAATGGGCAGAGCGAAAGGACGATACAAACGCTTGAAGACATGCTACGAGCTTGTGTTATTGATTTCGGAAACAGTTGGGATCGACATCTACCTTTAGCAGAATTTTCCTACAACAACAGCTAGCATTCAAGCATTGAGATGGCGCCGTTTGAAGCACTTTATGGTAGAAAGTGCAGGTCTCCAATTTGTTGGAGTGAAGTGGGGGATAGACCGATTACGGGTCCGGAGATAATACAAGAAACTACCGAGAAAATCATCCAAATTCAACAAAGATTGAAAACCGCCCAGAGTCGACAAAAGAGCTACGTGGACAGTAAAATAAAAGATATAGAGTTTGAAATTGGAGAAATGGTCATGCTTAAGGTTTCACCTTGGAAAGGCGTTGTTCGATTTGGTAAATGGGGGAAACTAAATCCAAGGTACATTGGACCATTCAAGATTATAGATCGTGTCGGACCCGTAGCTTACAACTGGAGCTACCTCAATAACTCGCGGCTGTACATAACACTTTCCACGTCTCAAATTTGAAGAAATGTTTTGCTAAAGAAGATCTCACTATTCCGTTGGACGAAATCCAAATCAATGAAAAACTTCAATCCATTGAAGAACCTGTCAAAATAATGGATCGTGAGGTTAAGAGACTTAAACAAAATAAGATACCAATTGTTAAGGTTCGATGGAATGCTTGTAGAGGACCCGAGTTCACCTGGGAGCGTGAAGATCAGATGAAGAAGAAATACCCGCATTTATTTCCAGAAGATACGTCAACACCTCCAACTGCTTAAAATTTCGGGACGAAATTTATTTAACGGGTAGGTACTGTAGTGACCCGAACTTTTCCATGTTTATATATATATATTAAATGAAATTGTTATTTACATGATTAAGTGTTTCTAACATGTTAAGCAATCAAACGTGTTAAGACTTGATTAATTGAAATAGGTTTCATATAGACAATTGACCACCCAAGTTGACCGGTGATTCACGAACGTTAAAACTTGTAAAAACTATACGATGACATATATATGGTTATATATATAGTTAACATGATTTTATTATAAGTATGTATCTCATTAGGTATTTTAACAATGAGTTATATACATAAAAATGAGACTATTAATTTAAGAAACTCGAAAACGATATATATAACGATTATCGTTATAACAACGTCTTACTAGGTACATATGAATCATATTAAGATATTGATACACTTGGTTAATTATGTTAAATGATAAGTAAATATATTATTAAGTGTATTAACAATGAAATACATATGTAAAAATAAGACTACTAACTTAATGATTTCGAAACGAGACATATATGTAACGATTATCGTTGTAACGACATTTAACTGTATATATATCATACTAAGATATATTATATATCATAATATCATGATAATATAACAATTTAACATCTCATTTGTTATAATAAACAATGGGTTAACAACATTCAACAAGATTGTTAACCTAAAGGTTTCAAAACAACATTTACATGTAACGACTAACGATGACTTAACGACTCAGTTAAAATGTATATACATGTAGTGTTTTAATATGTATTCATACAATTTTGAAAGACTTCAAGACACTTATCAAAATACTTCTACTTAAAAAAAATGCTTACAATTACATCCTCGTTCAGTTTCATCAACAATTCTACTCGTATGCACCCGTATTCGTACTCGTACAATACACAGCTTTTAGATGTATGTACTATTGGTATATACACTCCAATGATTAGCTCTTAGCAGCCCATGTGAGTCACCTAACACATGTGGGAACCATCATTTGGCAACTAGCATGAAATATCTCATAAAATTACAAAAAAATATGAGTAATCATTCATGACTTATTTACATGAAAACAAAATTACATATCCTTTATATCTAATCCATACACCAACGACCAAAAACACCTACAAACACTTTCATTCTTCAATTTTCTTCATCGAATTGATCTCTCTCAAGTTCTATCTTCAAGTTCTAAGTGTTCTTCATAAATTCCAAAAGTTCTAGTTTCATAAAATCAAGAATACTTCCAAGATTGCAAGTTTACTTCCAAGTATTCTAAATCCATTCCAAGTAATCATCCAAGATCAAGAAACCTTTGTTACTTACAGTAGGTTATCTTTCTAATACAAAGTAATAATCATATTCAAACTTTAATTCAATTTCTATAACTATAACAATATTATTTCGAGTGGAAATCTTACTTGAAATTGTTTTCGTGTCATGATTCTGCTTCAAGAACTTTCAAGCCATCCAAGGATCCTTTGAAGCTAGATCCATTTTTTTCATTTCTAGTAGGTTTATCCAAGGAACTTGAGGTAGTAATGATGTTCATAACATCATTCGATTCATACATATAAAGCTATCTTATTCGAAGGTTTAAACTTGTAATCACTAGAACATAGTTTAGTTAATTCTAAACTTGTTCACAAATAAAAGTTAATCCTTCTAACTTGACTTTTAAAATCAACTAAACACATGTTCTATATCTATATGATATGCTAACTTAATGATTTAAAATCTGGAAACACGAAAAACACCGTAAAACCGGATTTACGTCGTCGTAGTAACACCGCGGGCTATTTTGGGTTAGTTATTTAAAAACTATGATAAACTTTGATTTAAAAGTTGTTATTCTGGGAAAATGATTTTTATTATGAACATGAAACTATATCCAAAAATTATGGTTAAACTCAAAGTGGAAGTATGTTTTCTAAAATGGTCATCTAGACGTCGTTCTTTCGACTGAAATGACTACCTTTACAAAAATGACTTGTAACTTATTTTTCTGACTATAAACCTATACTTTTTCTGTTTAGATTCATAAAATAGAGTTCAATATGAAACCATAGCAATTTGATTCACTCAAAACGGATTTAAAATGAAGAAGTTATGGGTAAAACAAGATTGGATAATTTTTCTCATTTTAGCTACGTAAAAATTGGTAACAAATCTATTCCAACCATAACTTAATCAACTTGTATTTTATATTATGTAATCTTGAGATACCATAGACACGTATACAATGTTTCGACCTATCATGTCGACACATCTATATATATTTCGGAACAACCATAGACACTCTATATATGAATGTTGGAGTTAGCTATACAGGGTTGAGGTTGATTCCAAAATATATATATAGTTTGAGTTGTGATCAATACTGAGATACGTATACACTGGGTCGTGGATTGATTCAAGATAATATTTATAGATTTATTTCTGTACATCTAACTATGGACAACTAGTTGTAGGTTACTAACGAGGACAGCTGACTTAATAAACTTAAAACATCAAAATATATTAAAAGTGTTGTAAATATATTTTGAACATACTTTGATATATATGTATATATTGTTATAGGTTCGTGAATCAACCAGTGGCCAAGTCTTACTTCCCGACGAAGTAAAAATATGTGAAAGTGAGTTATAGTCCCACTTTTAAAATCTAATATTTTTGGGATGAGAATACATGCAGGTTTTATAAATGATTTACAAAATAGACACAAGCACGTGAAACTACATTCTATGGTTGAATTATCGAAATCGAATATGCCCCTTTTTATTAAGTCTGGTAATCTAAGAATTAGGGAACAGACACCCTAATTTGAAATGTCCCGTTCTTATTGATTAAAAACGTTCCATATTAATTGATTTCGTTGCGAGGTTTTGACCTCTATATGAGACGTTTTTTCAAAGACTGCATTCATTTTAAAATAAACCATAACCTTTATTTCATCAATAAAGGTTTAAAAAGCTTTACGTAGATTATCAAATAATGATAATCTAAAATATCCTGTTTACACACGACCATTACATAATGGTTTAAAATACAAATATGTTACAACAAAATAAGTTTCTTGAATGCAGTTTTTACACAATATCATACAAGCATGGACTCCAAATCTCGTCCTTATTTAAGTATGCGACAGCGGAAGCTCTTAGTAATCACCTGAGAATAAACATGCTTAAAACGTCAACAAAAAGGTTGGTGAGTTATCGGTTTAACCTATATATATCAAATCATAATAATAGACCACAAGATTTCATATTTCAATACACATCCCATACATAGAGATAAAAATCATTCATATGGTGAACACCTGGTAACCAACATTAACAAGATGCATATATAAGAATATCCCCATCATTCTGGGACACCCTTCGGATATGATATAAATTTCGAAGTACTAAAGCATCCGGTATTTTGGATGGGGTTTGTTAGGCCCAATAGATCTATCTTTAGGATTCGCGTCAATTAGGGTGTCTGTTCCCTAATTCTTAGATTACCAGACTTAATAAAAAGGGGCATATTCGATTTTGATAATTCAACCATAGAATGTAGTTTCACGTACTTGTGTCTATTTTGTAAATCATTTATAAAACCTGCATGTATTCTTATCCCAAAAATATTAGATTTTAAAAGTGGGACTATAACTCACTTTCACAGATTTTTACTTCGTCGGGAAGTAAGACTTGGCCACTGGTCGATTCACGAACCTATAACAAATATGTACATATATATCAAAGTATGTTCAAAATATATTTACAACACTTTTAATACATTTTGATGTTTTAAGTTTATTAAGTCAGCTGTCCTCGTTAGTAACCTACAACTAGTTGTCCACAGTTAGATGTACAGAAATAAATCGATATATATTATATTGAATCAATCCACGACCCAGTGTATACATATCTCAGTATTGATCACAACTCAAACTATATATATTTTAGAATCAACCTCAACCCTGTATAGCTAACTCCAACATTCACATATAGAGTGTCTATGGTTGTTCCGAAATATATATAGATGTGTCGAAATGATAGGTCGAAACATTGTATGCGTGTCTATGGTATCTCAAGATTACATAATATACAATACAAGTTGATTAAGTTATGGTTGAAATAGATTTGTTACCAATTTTTACGTAGCTAAAATGAGAAAAATTATCCAATCTTGTTTTACCCATAACTTCTTCATTTTAAATCCGTTTTGAGTGAATCAAATTACTATGGTTTCATATTGAACTCTATTTTATGAATATAAACAGAAAAAGTATAGGTTTATAGTCAGAAATATAAGTTACAAGTTGTTTTTGTAAAGGTAGTCATTTCAGTCGAAAGAACGACGTCTAGATGACCATTTTAGAAAACATACTTACACTTTGTGTTTAACCATGATTTTTGGATATAGTTTCATGTTCATAAGAAAAATCATTTTTCCAGAAGAACAACTTTTAAATCAAAGTTTATCATAGTTTTTAATTAACTAACCCAAAACAGCCCGCGGTGTTACTACGACGGCGTAAATTTGGTTTTACAGTGTTTTTCGTGTTTCCAGGTTTTAAATCATTAAGTTAGCATATCATATAGATATAGAACATGTGTTTAGTTGATTTTAAAATTCAAGTTAGAAGGATTAACTTTTGTTTGCGAACAAGTTTAGAATTAACTAAACTATGTTCTAGTGATTACAAGTTTAAACCTTCGAATAAGATAGCTTTATATGTATGAATCGAATGATGTTATGAAAATCATTACTACCTTAAGTTCCTTGGATAAACCTACTGAAAAAGAGAAAAATGGATCTAGCTTCAACGGATCATTGGATGGCTCGAAGTTCTTGAAGCAGAATCATGACACGAAAACAAGTTCAAGTAAGATCATCACTTGAAATAAGATTGTTATAGTTATAGAAATTGAACCAAAGTTTGAATATGATTATTACCTTATATTAGAATGATAACCTACTGTAAGAAACAAAGATTTCTTGAGGTTGGATGATCACCTTACAAGATTGGAAGTGAGCTAGCAAACTTGAAAGTATTCTTGATTTTATGTAACTAGAACTTGTAGAATTTATGAAGAACACTTAGAACATGAAGATAGAACTTGAGAGAGATCAATTAGATGAAGAAAATTGAAGAATTAAAGTGTTTGTAGGTGTTTTTGGTAGTTGGTGTATGGATTAGATATAAAGGATATGTAATTTTGTTTTCATGTAAATAAGTCATGAATGATTACTCATATTTTTGTAATTTTATGAGATATTTCATGCTAGTTGCCAAATGATGGTTCCCACATGTGTTAGGTGACTCACATGGGCTGCTAAGATCTGATCATTGGAGTGTATATACCAATAGTACATACATCTAAAAGCTGTGTATTGTACGAGTACGAATACGGGTGCATACGAGTAGAATTGTTGATGAAACTGAACGAGGATGTAATTGTAAGCATTTTTGTTAAGTAGAAGTATTTTGATAAGTGTCTTGAAGTCTTTCAAAAGTGTATAAATACATATTAAAACACTACATGTATATACATTTTAACTGAGTCGTTAAGTCATCGTTAGTCGTTACATGTAAGTGTTGTTTTGAAACCTTTAGGTTAACGATCTTGTTAAATGTTGTTAACCCAATGTTTATAATATCAAATGAGATTTTAAATTATTATATTATCATGATATTATCATGTATGAATATCTCTTAATATGATATATATACATTAAATGTCTTTACAACGATAATCGTTACATATATGTCTCGTTTAAAAATCATTAAGTTATTAGTCTTGTTTTTTTTTACATATGTAGTTCATTGTTAATATACTTAATGATATGTTTACCTATCATAGTATCATGTTAACTATATATATATATATATATATATATCCATATATATGTCATCATATAGTTTTTACAAGTTTTAACGTTCGTGAATCACCGGTCAACTTCGGATGTCAATTGTCTATATGAAACATATTTCAATTAATCAAGTCTTAATAAGTTTGATGGCTTAACATGTTGGAAACATTTAATCATGTAAATATCAATCTCAATTAATATATATAAACATGGAAAAGTTTGGGTCACTACAGTACCTACCCGTTAAATAAATTTCGTCCCGAAATTTTAAGCTGTTGAAGGTGTTGACGAATCTTCTGGAAAGAGATGCGGGTATTTCTTCTTCATCTGATCTTCATGCTCCCAGGTGAACTCAGGTCCTCTACGAGCATTCCATCGAACCTTAACAATTGGTATCTTGTTTTGCTTAAGTCTTTTAACCTCACGATCCATTATTTCGACGGGTTCTTCGATGAATTGAAGTTTTTTGTTGATTTGAATTTCATCTAACAGAATAGTGAGATCTTCTTTAGCAAAACATTTCTTCAAATTCGAGACGTGGAAAGTGTTATGTACAGCTGCGAGTTGTTGAGGTAACTCAAGTCGGTAAGCTACTGGTCCGACACGATCAATAATCTTGAATGGTCCAATATACCTTGGATTTAATTTCCCTCGTTTACCCAATCGAACAATGCCTTTCCAAGGTACAACTTTAAGCATGACCATCTATCTAATTTCAAATTCTATATCTTTTCTTTTAATGTCAGCGTAGCTCTTTTGTCGACTTTGGGCGGTTTTCAACCGTTGTTGAATTTGGATGATCTTCTCGGTAGTTTCTTGTATAATCTCCGGACCCGTAATCTGTCTATCCCCCACTTCACTCCAACAAATCGGAGACCTGCACTTTCTACCATAAAGTGCTTCAAACGGCGCCATCTCAATGCTTGAATGGTAGCTGTTGTTGTAGGAAAATTCTGCTAACGGTAGATGTCGATCCCAACTGTTTCCGAAATCAATAACACATGCTCGTAGCATGTCTTCAAGTGTTTGTATCGTCCTTTCGCTCTGCCCATCAGTTTGTGGATGATAGACAGTACTCATGTCTAGACGAGTTCCTAATGCTTGCTGTAATGTCTGCCAGAATCTTGAAATAAATCTGCCATCCCTATCAGAGATAATAGAGATTGGTATTCCATGTCTGGAGACGACTTCCTTCAAATACAGTCGTGCTAACTTCTCCATCTTGTCATCATCTCTTATTGGCAGGAAGTGTGCTGATTTGGTGAGACAATCAACTATTACCCAAATAGTATCAAAACCACTTACAGTCCTTGGCAATTTAGTGATGAAATCCATGGTAATGTTTTCCCATTTCCATTCCGGGATTTCGGGTTGTTGAAGTAGACCTGATGGTTTCTGATGCTCAGCTTTGACCTTAGAACACGTCAAACATTCTCCTACATATTTAGCAATATCGGCTTTCATACCTGGTGACCAAAAATGTTTCTTAAGATCCTTGTACATCTTTCCCGTTCCAGGATGTATTGAGTATCTGGTTTTATGAGCTTCTCTAAGTACCATTTCTCTCATATCTCCAAATTTTGGTACCCAAATTCTTTCAGCCCTATACCGGGTTCCGTCTTCCCGAATATTAAGATGCTTCTCCGATCCTTTGGGTATTTCATCCTTTAAATTTTTCTCTTTTAAAACTCCTTGTTGCGCCCCCTTTATTTGAGTAGTACGGTTATTATGAATCATTATATTCATAGATTTTACTCGAATGGGTTCTCTGTCCTTCCTGCTCAAGGCATCGGCTACCACATTTGCCTTCCCCGGGTGGTAACGAATCTCAAAGTCGTAATCATTCAACAATTCAATCCACCTATGCTGCCTCATATTCAGTTGTTTCTGATTAAATATGTGTTGAAGACTTTTGTGGTCGGTATATATAATACTTTTGACCCCATATAAGTAGTGCCTCCAAGTCTTTAATGCAAAAACAACCGCGCCTAATTCCAAATCATGCGTCGTATAATTTTGTTCGTGAATCTTCAATTGTCTAGACGCATAAGCAATCACCTTTGTTCGTTGCATTAATACACAACCGAGACCTTGCTTTGATGCGTCACAATAAATCACAAAATCATCATTCCCTTCAGGCAATGACAATATAGGTGCCGTAGTTAGCTTTTTCTTCAATAACTGAAACGCTTTCTCTAGTTCATCATTCCATTCAAATTTATTCCCTTTATGCGTTAATGCAGTCAAGGGTTTTGCTATTCTGGAAAAGTCTTGGATGAACCTTCTGTAGTAACCAGCTAGTCCTAAAAACTGGCGTATGTGTTTCGGAGTTTTCGGGGTTTCCCACTTTTCAACAGTTTCTATCTTTGCCGGATCCACCTTAATACCTTCTTTGTTCACTATGTGACCGAGGAATTGAACTTCTTCCAACCAATATGCACACTTTGAAAACTTAGCGTACAATTCTTCCTTCCTCAATACTTCTAACACCTTTCTCAAATGTTCACCGTGTTCTTGGTCATTCTTTGAGTAAATAAGTATGTCATCAATGAAAACAATGACAAACTTGTCAAGGTATGGTCCACACACTCGGTTCATAAGGTCCATGAACACAGCTGGTGCATTAGTTAAACCAAACGGCATGACCATAAACTCGTAATGACCGTAACGTGTTCTGAAAGCAGTCTTTGGAATATCATCTTCTTTCACCCGCATTTTATGATACCCGGAACGTAAGTCAATCTTTGAATAAACAGACGAGCCTTGTAGTTGATCAAATAAGTCGTCGATTCTTGGTAGTGGGTAGCGGTTATTAATGGTAAGTTTGTTCAACTCTCGATAGTCGATACACAACCTGAATGTACCATCTTTCTTCTTGACAAACAAAACAGGTGCTCCCCACGGTGATGTGCTTGGTCGAATGAAACCACGCTCTAAAAGTTCTTGTAATTGGCTTTGCAGTTCTTTCATCTCGCTGGGTGCGAGTCTGTAAGGAGCACGAGCTATTGGTGCAGCTCCTGGTACAATATCTATTTGAAATTCAACGGATCGATGTGGGGGTAATCCCGGTAATTCTTTCAGAAATACATCGAGAAATTCTTTTGCAATGGGAACATCATTGATGCTCTTTTCTTCAGTTTGTACTTTCTCGACGTGTACTAGAACAGCATAGCAACCTTTTCTTATTAGTTTTTGTGCCTTCAAATTACTAATAAGATGTAGCTTCGTGTTGCCCTTTTCTCCGTACACCATTAAGGGTTTTCCTTTTTCTCGTATAATGCAAATTGCATTTTTGTAACAAACGATCTCTGCTTTCACTTCTTTCAACCAGTCTATACCGATTATCACATAAAAACTCCCTAACTCTACTGGTATCAAATCAATCTTAAATGTTTCGCTAACCAGTTTAATTTCTCGATTCCGACATATATTATCTGCTGAAATTAATTTACCATTTGCTAATTCGAGTAAAAATTTACTATCCAAATGCGTCAATGGACAACTTAATTTAGCACAAAAATCTCTACTCATATAGCTTCTATTCGCACCCGAATCAAATAAAACCTAAGCAGATTTATTGTCAATAAGAAACGTACCCGTAACAAGCTCCGGGTCTTCCTGTGCCTCTGCCGCATTAATATTGAAAACTCTTCCGCGGCCTTGTCCATTCGTGTTCTCCTGGTTCGGGCAATTTCTAATAATGTGGCCCGGTTTCCCACATTTATAACAAACTACATTGGCATAACTTGCTCCGACACTACTTGCTCCGCCATTACTCGTTCCGACACCATTTGTTCCTTTCGTTCTATTAACCCCTGGTCCGTAGACCTCACACTTCGCCACGCTATGACCATTTCTTTTACACTTGTTGCAAAATTTGGTGCAGAACCCCGAGTGATACTTTTCACACCTTTGGCATAGCTGCTTCTGATTGTTGTTGTTGTTGCGGTTATTATTGTTGTTAGGATGATTGTTGTAGTTTCTATTGTTGTTGTTGTTATTGTTGTTATTGTTGGGCCGTTTGTTGTAGTTGCGATTGATGTTGCGATTGTTGGGATAATTGTTGCGATTATTGTTGTAATTACTGTTGTTGTTGTATTGGTGATTCTTATCACCGTTTTTCTCCCACTTTCTTTTGACTTGCTTCACATTGGCCTCTTCAGCAGTCCGTTCTTTAATTCTTTCTTCAATCTGGTTCACTAGTTTGTGAGCCATTCTACATGCCTGTTGTATGGAGGCGGGCTCGTGTGAACTTATATCTTCTTGGATTCTTTCTGGTAATCCTTTCACAAACACGTCGATCTTCTCTTCCTCATCTTCGAATGCTCCCGGACACAATAGGCACAATTCTGTGAATCGTCTTTCGTACGTGGTAATATCAAATCCTTGGGTTCGTAACCCTCTAAGTTCTGTCTTGAGCTTATTGACCTCGGTTCTGGGACGGTACTTCTCGTTCATCAAGTGCTTGAATGCTGACCACGGTAGTGCGTACGCATCGTCTTGTCCCACTTGCTCTAGATAGGTATTCCACCATGTTAACGCAGAACCTGTGAAGGTATGCGTAGCGTACTTCACTTTGTCCTCTTCAGTACACTTACTTATGGCAAACACCGATTCGACCTTCTCGGTCCACCGTTTCAATCCGATCGGTCCTTCGGTTCCATCAAATTCTAAAGGTTTGCAGGCAGTGAATTCTTTGTAGGTGCATCCTACACGATTTCCTGTACTGCTAGATCCAAGGTTATTGTTGGTATGTAGTGCAGCCTGTACCGCGGCTATGTTTGAAGCTAGAAAAGTACGGAATTCCTCTTCATTCATATTCACAGTGTGTCGAGTAGTCGGTGCCATTTCCTTCAAAATAGTCAAATGGAACAAGTTAATCATACAGAATATTAAGAGTAGTTAATAGTATTTCGTAGCATAATATGAACTCATTTATAAAAGCTTTTTCTTCATATTAGCGTTTTATAAGTTTAAATTCGGGTAGTACCTACCCGTTAAGTTCATACTTAGTAGCTAATATACAATTCAACTACTACAATTCTATATGAAAAACTGATTATAATAATATTTCGCGTTCAAACTTTTACACAATATTTTACAAACTTACAATACCGCTTATTTTACATATACCATGAAATATAGCACATACTAAATTTGATACAAGATGGTTGTGAAGATAATTCTAGCTAGTACACAAGTCGTTCAGCAAAGGCAATAAAGACAAGTAATTCATACGTCCAGAAACAAGTCATGCATTCTGGTTTTACTAGGATTACTTCCCATCCTTGGTCTTGTGGAACATAACCGTTATGGCCGTTGATAAGACAGCGTGTTGTAACGTCGTCAAAGGGACGAGGGTTATGTAATGTCCAACAGTCCCGTAACAATCTAAAAACCTCATTTCTTACCCCAATTACCGACTCCGTCACTTGTGGGAACGTTTTGTTTAATAGTTGTAGCCCAATGTTCTTGTTCTCACTTTGGTGAGAAGCGAACATTACTAATCCGTAAGCATAACATGTTTCTTTATGTTGCATGTTAGCCGCTTTTTCTAAATCACGAAGTCCAATATTCGGATATATTGAGTCAAAATAATTTCTTAACCCATTGTGTAAAATAGCATTTGGGTTCCCCGCAATATATGCGTCAAAGTAAACACATCGTAACTTATGAATTTCCCAATGTGATATCCCCCATCTTTCGAACGAAAGCCTTTTATAAACCAAGGCATTCTTGGAACGTTCTTCGAATGTCTTACAAACTGATCTCGCCTTAAATAGTTGTGCCGAAGAATTCTGACCGACTCTAGACAAGATTTCATCAATCATGTCTCCGGGTAGGTCTCTTAAAATATTGGGTTGTCTATCCATTTTGTGTTTTATACTGTAAAATAGACAAGAGTTAGATTCATAAAAAAAAAATACGTATTAATACAAGCAATTTTTACATATATCATAAAGCATAAGCACACTATATTACATATATTACACCACACGAATACAACTATCTTATTCCGACTCGCTTGTTTCTTCTTCTTCGGTTTTGGTTCGTTTTGCCAAGTTTCTAAGGATATATGATGTTCCCCTAATACGAGCCGTCGTTTTCCACATTGGTTTAGAAAAACCTGGTGGTTTAGAGGTTCCCGGGTCATTGTTACAACTTAAGGACTTCGGGGGTTGACGATACATATAAAGTTCATCGGGGTTGGAATTAGATTTCTCTATTTTTATGCCCTTTCCCTTATTATTTTCTTTTGCTTTTTTAAATTCAGTTGGGGTAATTTCTATAACATCATCGGAATTCTCGTCGGAATCAGATTCATCGGAGAATTGGTAATCCTCCCAATATTTTGCTTCCTTGGAAACACCATTGACCATAATTAACCTTTGTCGGTTGGTTGAGGATTTTCTTTTACTTAACCATTTTATTATTTCCCCCACCGGTTCTATTTCTTCATCCGCTTCCGATTCTTCTTCCGGTTCCGATTCTTCTTTCGGTTCCGACTCTTCTTCCGGTTCCTCTTCGGGAACTTGTGAATCAGTCCATGAATCATTCCAATTTACATTTGACTCTTCATTATTATTAGGTGAGTCAATGGGACTTGTTCTAGAGGTAGACATCTATCACATAATATCAAACGCGTTAAGAGATTAATATATCACATAATATTCACATGTTAAAAATATATAGTTTCCAACAAAATTTGTTAAGCAATCATTTTTCAAGTAAACACGGTCGAAGTCCAGACTCACTAATGCATCCTAACAAACTCGATACGACACACTAATGCAAAATTCTGGTTCTCTAAGACCAACGCTCGGATACCAACTGAAATGTCCCGTTCTTATTGATTAAAAATGTTCCATATTAATTGATTTCGTTGCGAGGTTTTGACCTCTATATGAGACGTTTTTTCAAAGACTGCAATCATTTTAAAATAAACCATAACCTTTATTTCATCAATAAAGGTTTAAAAAGCTTTACGTAGATTATCAAATAATGATAATCTAAAATATCCTGTTTACACACGACCATTACATAATGGTTTACAATACAAATATGTTACAACAAAATAAGTTTCTTGAATGCAGTTTTTACACAATATCATACAAGCATGGACTCTAAATCTCGTCCTTATTTAAGTATGCGATAGCGGAAGCTCTTAATAATCACCTGAGAATAAACATGCTTAAAATGTCAACAAAAATGTTGGTGAGTTATAGGTTTAACCTATATATATCAAATCATAATAATAGACCACAAGATTTCATATTTCAATACACATCCCATACATAGAGATAAAAATCATTCATATGGTGAACACCTGGTAACCGACATTAACAAGATGCATATATAAGAATATCCCCATCATTCCGGGACACCCTTCGGATATGATATAAATTTCGAAGTACTAAAGCATTCGGTACTTTGGATGGGGTTTGTTAGGCCCAATAGATCTATCTTTAGGATTCGCGTCAATTAGGGTGTCTGTTCCCTAATTCTTAGATTACCAGACTTAATAAAAAGGGGCATATTTGATTTTGCTAATTCAACCATAGAATGTAGTTTCACGTACTTGTGTCTATTTTGTAAATCATTTATAAAACCTGCATGTATTCTCATCCCAAAAATATTAGATTTTAAAAGTGGAACTATAACTCACTTTCACAGATTTTTACTTCGTCGGGAAGTAAGACTTGGCCACTGGTCGATTCACGAACCTATAACAAATATGTACATATATATCAAAGTATGTTCGAAATATATTTACAACACTTTTAATACATTTTGATGTTTTAAGTTTATTAAGTCAGCTGTCCTCGTTAGTAACCTACAACTAGTTGTCCACAGTTAGATGTACAGAAATAAATCGATATATATTATCTTGAATCAATCCACGACCCAGTGTATACATATCTCATTATTGATCACAACTCAAACTATATATATTTTGGAATCAACCTCAACCCTGTATAGCTAACTCCAACATTCACATATAGAGTGTCTATGGTTGTTCCGAAATATATATAGATGTGTCGACATGATAGGTCGAAACATTGTATGCGTGTCTATGGTATCTCAAAATTACATAATATACAATACAAGTTGATTAAGTTATGGTTGAAATAGATTTGTTACCAATTTTCACGTAGCTTAAATGAGAAAAATTATCCAATCTTGTTTTACCTATAACTTCTTCATTTTAAATCCGTTTTGAGTGAATCAAATTGCTATGGTTTCATATTGAACTCTATTTTATGAATCTAAACAGAAAAAGTATAGGTTTATAGTCGGAAATATAAGTTACAAGTCATTTTTGTAAAGGTAGTCATTTCAGTAGAAAGAACGACGTCTAGATGACCATTTTAGAAAACATACTTACACTTTGAGTTTAACCATGATTTTTGGATATAGTTTCATATTCATAAGAAAAATCATTTTCCCAGAAGAACAACTTTTAAATCAAAGTTTATCATAGTTTTTAATTAACTAACCCAAAACAGCCCGCGGTGTTACTACGACGGCGTAAATTCGGTTTTACAGTGTTTTTCGTGTTTTCAGGTTTTAAATCATTAAGTTAGCATATCATATAGATATAGAACATTTGTTTAGTTGATTTTAAAATTCAAGTTAGAAGGATTAACTTTTGTTTGCGAACAAGTTTAGAATTAACTAAACTATGTTCTAGTGATTACAAGTTTAAACCTTCGAATAAGATAGCTTTATATGTATGAATCGAATGATGTTATGAAAATCATTACTACCTTAAGTTCTTTGGATAAACATACTGAAAAATAGAAAAATGGATCTAGCTTCAACGGATCCTTGGATGGCTCGAAGTTCTTGAAGCAGAATCATGACACGAAAACAAGTTCAAGTAAGATCATCACTTGAAATAAGATTGTTATAGTTATAGAAATTGAACCAAAGTTTGAATATGATTATTACCTTATATTAGAATGATAACCTACTGTAAGAAACAAAGATTTCTTGAGGTTGGATGATCACCTTACAAGATTGGAAGTGAGCTAGCAAACTTGAAAGTATTCTTGATTTTAAGTAACTAGAACTTGTAGAATTTATGAAGAACACTTAGAACTTGAAGATAGAACTTGAGAGAGATCAATTAGATGAAGAAAATTGAAGAATGAAAGTGTTTGTAGATGTTTTTGGTCGTTGGTGTATGGATTAGATATAAAGGATATGTAATTTTGTTTTCATGTAAATAAGTCATGAATGATTACTCATATTTTTGTAATTTTATGAGATATTTCATGCTAGTTGCCAAATGATGGTTCCCACATGTGTTAGGTGACTCACATGGGCTGCTAAGAGCTGATCATTGGAGTGTATATACCAATAGTACATACATCTAAAAGCTGTGTATTGTACGAGTACGAATACGGGTGCATACGAGTAGAATTGTTGATGAAACTGAACGAGGATGTAATTGTAAGCATTTTTGTTTAGTAGAAGTATTTTGATAAGTGTCTTGAAGTCTTTCAAAAGTGTATAAATACATATTAAAACACTACATGTATATACATTTTAACTGAGTCGTTAAGTCATCGTTAGTCGTTACATGTAAGTGTTGTTTTGAAACCTTTAGGTTAACGATCTTGTTAAATGTTGTTAACCCAATGTTTATAATATCAAATGAGATTTTAAATTATTATATTATCATGATATTATCATGTATGAATATCTCTTGATATGATATATATACATTAAATGTCTTTACAACGATAATCGTTACATATATGTCTCGTTTAAAAATCATTAAGTTAGTAGTCTTGTTTTTTTTACATATGTAGTTCATTGTTAATATACTTAATGATATGTTTACTTATCATAGTATCATGTTAACTATATATATATATATATATATATATATATATATATATATATATATATATATATATATATATATATATATATATATATATATATATATATGTCATCATATAGTTTTTACAAGTTTTAACGTTCGTGAATCACCGGTCAACTTCGGTGGTCAATTGTCTATATGAAACATATTTCAATTAATCAAGTCTTAACAAGTTTGATTACTTAACATGTTGGAAACATTTAATCATGTAAATATCAATCTCAATTAATATATATAAACATGGAAAAGTTCGGGTCACTACATAATTGACGTGAATCCTAAAGATAGATCTATTGGGCCTAACAAACCCCATCCAAAGTACCGGATGCTTTAGTACTTCGAAATTTATATCATATCCGAAGGGTGTCCCGGAATGATGGGGATATTCTTATATATGCATCTTGTTAATGTCGGTTACCAGGTGTTCACCATATGAATGATTTTTATCTCTATGTATGGGATGTGTATTGAAATATGAAATCTTGTGGTCTATTGTTACGATTTGATATATATAGGTTAAACCTATAACTCACCAACATTTTTGTTGACGTTTAAAGCATGTTTATTCTCAGGTGAATACTAAGAGCTTCCGCTGTTGCATACTAAAATAAGGACAAGATTTGGAATCCATGTTTGTATGATATTGTGTAAAAACTGCATTCAAGAAACTAATTTTGATGTAATATATTTGTATTGTAAACCATTATGTAATGGTCGTGTGTAAACATGATATTTTAGATTATCATTATTTGATAATCTATGTAAAGCTTTTTAAACCTTTATTTATGAAATAAAGGTTATGGTTTGTTTTAAAAATGAATGCAGTCTTTGAAAAACGTCTCATATAGAGGTCAAAACCTCGAAACGAAATCAATTAATATGGAACGTTTTTAATCAATAAGAACGGGACATTTCACTTTCCCCTTAGCTCGGTAACGTTTAACTATTGGTTTATAAACCGGTAGACGAGAATCTTAGATATGGATCCATAGGGTTTGACATCCCTACTCGGGCTAGTTGTGCTAGTAGTTAACGGGTGTTTAATACTTCGTCTGTTTTAACGCACTCGCCAGGTGCACTTTTAGGGGTGATATATTTTACCTTGTTAAGTTAGTTACATAGTTCCCACAGTTAAGCATATACTTTTTCATACTGTTTTGAATACGAAATCTCGTGGTCTACATTACATTGTTGTTTACAATAAAACTATAGCTCACCAACATTCGTGTTGACATTTTAAAGCATGTTATTTCTCAGGTTCTTAGACGTTGTTACTTCCGCTGTTATAGACTCGATGTGTTAGACTTCCGCTGCATTGTTTAGAGATGTCTCAATCATGAAACTTTTATTTTGCATTCACAACTTATGTTATTTTCAAACTATGGATTGTAATGACCTTTGTGTCACCTACTTATGTTAATGCTTTCTATTCGTAGGAGCACGCTATCTTTTGTAAGACATTTGACGTTGGTAAAAACGTTATCTTTTCATGAATGCAAAACTTGTTTTAAAATAGCATATAGTATTGTAACCGTGTAATGGACCTGTTGTTGATTATCTGTACACGTTGATTTTGTACGGGGCATCACATTTGGTATCAGAGCATTGGTTGTAGGGAATTAGGTTGCATTAGTGTGTCTTGACCGAGTCGATTAGGATTCACTAATAGGACTAATCTAAAACTTGCTCGTTTACTTGTTTCTGCGGAACTGCTGCATGCTACTGCTTACTATTACTGCTATATGTTATTACCATATGCTACTACTTATTCTCTCTACTGCATGCTAATATCTGCTTTTAATTGCATGTTACTTTGGTATAATACTGTTATTATTGCCATGCTATGTACTGCTGTAGACGGTCTAGTCTACTGTAGTTATTATGCCTGATTACGTGCTTGCTATATGTCTTACTGACATGGAAAAAGTTATTTTTTGTTGTTCAGATGTCGGACATACCACCCATGATCATTGACTTAGAGAAAAATTTAGATTCGTCTACTACTTCGCCTACTATTGTTGCTGACTCACTGCTACCCTCCGACGATTCTGGCGATTCATATTCTGGGGATAGTAGTCACGCGCCTGACCTAATGGTCATCTCAGACAGTGACGAGGATCCTGAGGAGGTCCTAGCTCCACCCATCCTTAGTCTCCCGGGGCCACAACATCATTCCGATGGTGACGTGATTCCTGGGGGAAACGAGGGCAGTCCCTTTCGTAACGAGCGTGGAAATTGGGTCACACGCACTGCTGACGGACTAGTTGTGCCGATTCCACCTGGAAGATATCGGGCTATGACCACCGGCCAGACACTTTTTCCTGCCCGTGATGTACCTGCACTACCCTCAGACGATTCGGACGGTTCATCATCAGATGACACCAGTGAGGAGGATCCCAGGGAGGATTCTGAGGAGGACTCCGAGGAGGATCCCATACAGCCGCCTTCTACCCCGCCGAAGAAGCGTTACCATTATGATGGTACATTATTCCAGGGGTAAACAGAGGCAAGCCGTTCGTGAACGCACATGGACAGTTGGTTAGGGTCACCGCCCGTAAGCGGGTTGTGTCGTATCCTGCTGACCCGTTCATGCTTTAGGTCGCCCGTTATGCACCATCTACTTCTAGTGCTACATCCGCACCATCCGGACGATCTGCACCACCGGCACCACCTGCACCACCTGCACCACCTGCACCACCTGCACCACCTACCCCACCGGCATCTCCCACCATTAAGGGGATGATGAGGGAAGTGCGTGCGCTATATGCCCGAGTGACTGAGCTCGAGGACCAGGTGTCCCACATGATGGACATCATTTATCCACCATCACCATAGGACTGTTGTATTAGATTTCATTATGTATTTCGATTAGTAGTTTCATGGTTTCATTCATGTATTGTACGAAAACTTATGAAGTTGTATGCAGCCTTTCTTATTATGAATGAAATTAATGTTGTTTGAATTATTGTACGACGTTTTATTTAATATATTATATGATGGTCCTTGTGTTATCTGCAACTAGTTTGCCATACTTGGTTAACATGTATTGTGTTGTTTCCATATTGATTACCCTGTACTATGACATTATTAATTGTTGATTAATGGATTTTGACTTAAGTCAAAATTTTTGTTTGGAAGATCGATGACGAGAGGAACACCCACTGCAGCACAAATTGAGGAAATGATAGCTGCTCGAGTGGCCATAGCTATGGCATATTCCAGCCCCGCACAAACTCCACCGGCAAACTAAAATGTTCAGAACGGGTGCACTTACAAGGAATTTCAGAGCTGCAAGCCACAAAATTTTCGTGGAACGGAAGGGCCAGTTGGGTTAACGAGATGGTATGAAAAGTTAGAATCTGTGTTCCGTGTGAGTAACTGCTCCGAAGTGAACAAGACTAAGTACGCCTCCTGCACATTATCGGATGGTGCTTTGACTTGGTGGAACACACTCGCCCGCTCAGGGAATTGATGAAGCTTACGCTACACCATGGGAGGAGTTTAAAAGGGCAATGATCGAGGAATATTTCCCCAGAACTGAAATTCAGAAAATGGAAGCGGAGTTTTGGGAACTTAAAGTCATAGGAACTGACCTTGATGGCTATAACCGAAGGTACTTGGAGTTAGCCTTGATGTGCCCCACAATGGTTACTCCCGAGTTCAAGCGTTTGGAACGGTATCTGTGGGGACTCCCCAAAGACATCCAGGGAAATGTCACTTCTTCGAAACCAGTGTATGTCCCGGAAGCTATGCGCATGGCGCACACCCTGATGAATCAAATTACCCGCCAAGAGCCAGAGAAGGTGAAATCAGAATCGGGAGATAGTAATGGGAAACGCAAGTGGGATGGAAACAAGGGTAAAGGTTTTGATCAGAATCCAGCCAAGAGGTATGAGAATTTTAAGGGTAACAACGACTGGAGGAACCCTAACCCAAACTACAATGGTAGCCTTCCTCAGTGCAAGAGATGCTCTAAGCATCATACTGTGTACTGCAATGTGGTGTTTGAGAAGTGTAAGAGGACTGGACACATCGGTAGGGATTGTAAGATCAACACTTCAGCTGTGAGAACAAATCCGAATGGGCCAAGGAAGAGCTTTAAATGCGGCCAACAGGGTCACTCCAAGAATGAATGTCCTAACAAGAAGAAGGATGGCGGGCCAACACATGGAAGAGTCTTCAATATGAACGCCAGCGATGCCCGCGAGGATCTTGACTTGGTTACAGGTACATTGACTATCAATATACTATTAGCTTCTGTCTTGTTTGATACCGGTGCTGATAGAAGTTATATATGTAGACACTTTTTGCTCTAAGTTAGATTGGTCACTAGTTCATTTAGAGGAGAGTCATCTTGTTGAGGTAGCCAATGGAAAACTTGAGAAAGTTGACCAAATTAGCCGAGGAGGTATAACAAACTTAGCAGGTGTGGATTTTGAGATTGATTTGATACCCATTAAGTTGGGGAGCTTTGATGTGATAGTCGGCATAGACTAGTTGTCCAAGGTAAAAGCAGAAGTTGTCTATGGAGAGAAGATTATCCGTATACCTCGCGAAGATGGGGTGCCATTGATTGTTTACGGGGAGAGATGTAGCCCAAAGCAGAACCTTATCAGTTGTATGAAAGCATAAAAGGTCATGAGGAAAGGGTGTTTTGCTATTTTGGCGCATGTGAAGAAGTTGGATACTGAGGAGAAAAGCGTGAAAGATGTATCGATTACGAACGAATTTCCCGAAATCTTTCCAGAAGAATTGCCAGGATTACCCCCACCGAGATCAGTGGAGTTTTAGATTGATCTAGTGCCAGGAGCTGCACCTGTAGCTCGCGCACCATATCACCTTGCACTAACTGAGATGCAAGAGTTGAAGAGTCAACTACAGGATTTGTTAGACTGTGGATTTATCTGACCAAGTTCTTCGCCTTGGGGCACACTCGTTTTGTTCTTAAAGAAGAAGGACAGATCTCTCCGTATATGTATCGACTATCGCGAATTAAACAAGTTGACAATCAAGAACCGGTATCCCCTTCCGAGGATTGACGATCTATTCGATTAGCTGCAAGGATCAAGCATTTACTCCAAGATTGATTTGCGATCAGGTTATCAATAGTTGAGGGAGAAGGAGAGTGATGTACTTAAGACTACGTTCCGAACTCGTTATGGTCATTATGAGTTTCTAGTGATGCCATTCGGATTAACTAATGCACCTGCCATGTTTATGGATCTCATGAATCGCGTATGCAAGCCGTACCTAGACAAATTCATTATCGTATTTATAGACGATATCTTAATCTATTCCAAAAGCGAAGAAGAACACGAACAACACTTTCGACTCGTGCTTGAACTCTTGAGACAAGAGCAACTCTATGCCAAATTCTCCAAGTGTGAAATTTTGGTTGAAGGAAGTTCAATTTGTTGGCCATATTGTAAGCGATCAGGGTATTAAAGTTGTTCCCGCAAAGATCGAAGCCATTAGCAAGTGAGAAACCCCCACTACTCCTACTCATATCAGCCAATTTTTAGGCCTCGATGGTTATTATCGTAGATTCATCGAAGGTTTCTCTTTGATTTCACATCCCTTAACCGCGTTAACTCACAAAGGGAAGAAATTCGTTTGGGCGGCCGAACAAGAGTTGGCATTCCAAACCCTGAAGCAGAAGTTAACCACCACACCTATCTTATCCCTTCCCGAAAGCAATGACGATTTTATTGTATATTGCGATGCCTCAAAACATGGTTTTGGGTGCGTATTGATGCAACAAAAGAACGTTATTGCTTACGCCTCCCGATAATTGAAGATTCACGAATGAAACTACACGACACACGACCTCGAACTTAGAGCCATTGTCTTTGTACTCAAACTGTGGAGACACTATCTTTATGGAACCAAAAGTATTATCTTCACCGACCACAAAAGCCTCCAACACATTTTCGATCAAAAACAACTGAACATGAGACAAATACGGTGGATCGAAACATTGAACGATTACGATTGTGAACTCCATTACCATCCTGGTAAGGCAAATGTTGTAGCCGATGTTGAGCCGAAAGGAAAGAATGGTACCTCTTCGTGTCCGAGCCTTAAACATCACCATTCACACAAATCTCAATAGCCAAATCTGTGTAGCCCAAGAGGAGGCTTTCTAAGAGGAGAACATTTCTCAAGAACGCTTGAACATTCTCGTCTCCCGATTCGAAGTTAAAGAGACCGGACTCCGTTATTTTTCCCGAAGAATTTGGGTGCCTAGTTATGGGGATTTACGAAGCCCTATTCTAGACGAAGCTCACAAGTCAAGGTATTCGATTCATCCAGGAGCCGGTAAGATGTACCACGATCTCAAGGAACAATATTGTGGGCCAAACCATAAAAAGGATGTTGCTACTTATGTTGGAAAGTGTTTAACTTGTTCCAATGTTAAAGTCGAACATCAAAGGCCATCCGGGTTACTTCAGCAACCCGAAATCCCGCAAAGGAAGTGGGAAGGAATAACGATGGACCTTATCACGAAACTACCAAAGACGGTAGGCGGATACGATACCATCTGGGTTATCATTGACCGTCTTACCAAATCTGCTCACTTCCTAGCCATGAAAGAAACTGATACGATGGACAAACTCGCACAATTATACATAAAGGAAATCGTATCTCGTCACGGTGTACCCTTATCAATTATTTTAGACCGAGATGCCCGTTTCGCTTCTAGATTTTGGCGTTCCTTGCAAGAAGCTTTGGGAACACGTTTAGACACCGCGTATCACCCACAAACCGACGGACAAAGCGAACGCACGATTCAAACCTTGGAGGACATGTTACGTGCTTGTGTTATTGATTTCGGAAAAGCTTAGGAAAAGCATTTGCCTCTAACCGAATTCTCTTACAACAATAGCTATCATGCGAGTATTAAAGCCGCACCTTTCGAAGCTTTATATGGCCGCAAGTGTCGTTCTCCTATTTGTTGGGCCGAAGTAGGTGAAAAGCAAATAACCGGACCCGAACTCGTCCATGAAACAACCGAGAAGATCGTTCAAATCTAAGCAAGGCTCAAGGCGGCCCGTGATTGTCAAAAGAGATATGCCGACCTTAAACGTAAAGATCTCGAATTCCAAGTAGGTGATAGCGTAATGTTGAAAGTCGCATATTGGAAAGGTGTAATTTGTTTCAGAAATCATGGGAAGCTAAATCCACGATATATTGGTCCTTTTGAAATCTTGGAGCGTATTGGACCTGTTGCTTACCATTTGGATCTTCCGACTCAATTGAGCTCAATTCATCCCACTTTCCATGTATCGAATCTAAAGAAGTGTCTTGCTAAAACAGAACTTGTCATACCCCTCGATGAGCTTACGATTAATGACAAACTCCACTTCGTGGAAGAACCTGTTGAGATCATGGACCGTGAGGTCAAGACTTTAAAGCACAACAAGATTCCAATTGTCCGAGTCCATTGGAATGCTAAACGAGGACATGAGTTTACTTGGGAACGGGAAGATCAAATGATGCAGAAGTATCCTCACCTCTTCCCGACCCTACCATCTACCTCAGCTTAAAATTTCGGGACGCAATTTTCTTTAATAGGTGGGTAATGTAACAACCCAACTTTTTCGACTTTTAATTATACTTTATACTTTCATGAAACTGCGTATGTGTGCATACTGAGTTAGATTATATTCTGGGATCATAATTCATGTTAATTACTTTCGTTAATGAAATGTCCCGTTCATATCGATTATAAACGTTTCATATTAATTGATCTCTTTGCGAGGTTTTGACCTCTATATGAGACGTTTTTCAAAGACTGCATTTGTTTTTAAAACAAACCATAACCCTTATTTTATCGACCAGGTTAAAAGGACACCACCTAGATTATCAAGAAATGATAATCTAAAAATATCACACTTACACACTACCAATACATATTGGTTTACAATATTAATATGTTACAACAAAGTAAATCTAGAATGCAGTTTTAAACAATATTATACAAGCATGCTGACACCAAATCTTGTCCATATTTTAGCATGCAACAGCGGAAGCTCTTAATAATCACCTGAGAATAAACATGCTTTAAACGTCAACAAAAATGTTGGTGAGTTATAGGTTAAACCTATATATTTATCAAATCGTAATAATAGACCACAAGATTTCATATTTCATTATACTTCCCATACATAGAGATAAAAATCATTCATATGGTGAACACCTGGTAACCGACATTAACAAGATGCATATAAGAATATCCCCTATCATTTCGGGAAATCCTTCGGACATGATAAAAACAAATTCGAAGTACTAAATCATCCGGTACTTTGGATGGGGTTCGTTAGGCCCAATAGATCTATCTTTAGGATTCGCGTCAATTAGTAGATCGGTTTACTAATTCTTAGGCTACCAAGCAAAAGGGGCATATTCGGCTTCGATCATTCACCCATATAATGTAGTTTTATTTACTTGTGTCTATTTCGTAAAACATTTCTAAAACTGCATGTATTCTCATCCCAAAATATTAGATTTTTAAAAGTGGAAATATAACTCACTTTCACAGATTTTTACTTCGTCGGGAAGTAAGACTTGGCCACTGGTCGATTCACGAACCTATAATAAATATGTACATATATAACAAAGTATGTTCAAAATATATTTACAACATTTTTAATACGTTTTACTGTTTTAAGTTTATTAAGTCAGCTGTCCTCGTTAGTAACCTACAACTAGTTGTCCACAGTTAGATGTACATAAATAAATCGATATATATTATCTTGAATCAATCCATGACCCAGTGTATACACGTCTCAGGCTAGATCACAACTCAAAGTATATATATTTTTGGAATCAACCTCAACCCTGTATAGCTAACTCCAATATTACTGCATATAGAGTGTCTATGGTTGTTCCAAATAATATATATACACGGGTCGATATGATATGTCAAAACATTTGTATACGTGTCTATGGTATCCCAAGATTACATAATATATTAGAATACTTGTATAATACAATATAAGTTAGCTAGGATATGATTAATATAGATTTGTTACCAATTTTCACGTAGCTACAACAAGCAAAATTATCCAATCTTGTTTTACCCATAGCTTCTTCGTTTTAAATCCGTTTTGAGTGATTCAAGTTGCTATGGTTTCAATATTGAACTTAAGTTTATGAATCTAAACAGAAACAGTATAAGTTTATAGTTATAAATACAGGTTAAAGTCAATATTATAAGAGGTAGTCATTTCAGTCGAAAGAACGACGTCTTGATGACCATTTTGAAAAACATACTTTCACTTTGAGTTTAACCATGATTTTTGGATGTAGTTTCATGTTCATAATAAAAATCATTTTCCCAGAGGAACAACTTTTAAATCAAAGTTTATCATAGTTTTTAATTAACTAACTCAAAACAGCCCGCGGTGTTACTACGACGGCGTATATCCGGTTTTACGGTATTTTTCGTGTTTTCAGGTTTTAAATCATTAAGTTAGCATATCATATAGATATAGAACATATGTCTAGTTGATTTTAAAATTAAAGTTAGAAGGATTAAATTTTGTTTGCGAACAAGTTTAGAATTAACTAAACGATGTTCTAGTGATTACAAATTTAAGCCTTCGAATAAGATAGTTTTATATATATGATTCGAATGATGTTGTGAACATCATTACTACCTCAAGTTTTGTGGATAAACCTACTGGAAATGAGAAAAATAGATCTAGCTTCAAAGGATCATTGGATGGCATGAAAGTTCTTGAAGCAAAATCATGACACGAAAACAAGTTCAAGTAAGATTTCCACTCGAAATAAGATTGTTATAGTTATAGAAATTGAATCAAAGTTTGAATATGAGTACTACCTTGTATTAGAGAGATATCTTACTGTAAATAAGAAAGATTTCTTGAGGTTGGATGATCACTTGAAATGGATTTGCAAGATTGAAAGTAAGCTAGCAAACTTGGAAGTGTTGTTGGTGTGTTCTTGAGTAGTTGTTTTGTAACTTGGTTTATGTATGGATTTATGAACTAGATTGAGCTAGATTTTGATGAAGATGATGAAGAACACTTAGAAAAAAGGAAGAACACTTTATAGAGAGTAATTTGATTCAAGAAAATTGCAAAGTGAATGTGTTTGTGGTACTCATCATTCACGTGAATATGGGGTAGTCATATTGGCTCCATTAGTTTGTAATTTTGTTAGATATTTCATGCTAGATGTTAAATGATGGTTCCTACATGTGTTTGTGACTCACAAGTGATGCTAAGAGCTGATCATTGGAGTGTATATACCAATAGTAAATACATTTATGAGCCGAGTATTGTACGAGTACGAATACGGGTGCATACGAGTAGAATTGTTGATGAAAATGAATGAGTATGTAATTGTAAGAATTTTTGTTAAATAAAAGTACTTTTATAAGTGTCTTGAAGTCTTTCAAAAGTGTATGAATACATATTAAAACACTACATGTATATACATTTTAACTGACTCGTTAAGTCATCGTTAGTCGTTACATGTAAATGTTGTTTTGAAACCTTTAAGTTAACGATCTTGTTAATGTTGTTAACCCATTGTTTATTATATCTAATGAGATGTTAAATTATTACATTATCATGATATTATGATGTATTAATATATCTTAATATGATATATATACATTTAAATGTCGTTACAACGATAATCGTTACATATATGTCTCGTTTCGAAATCCTTAAGTTAGTAGTCTTGTTTTTACATATGTAGTTCATTGTTAATACACTTAATGATATGTATACTTATCATTTATCATGTTTATATATAGTGTAACAATATCTTAATATGATTCATATGTAATTAGTAAGATGTTGTTATAACGATAATCGTTATATATATATATATATATATATATATATATATATATATATATATATATATATATATATATATATATATATATATATATATATATATATATATATATCGTTTTCGAGTTTCTTAATTCAATAGTCTCATTTTTATGTATATAACTCATTGTTAATATACCTAATGAGATACATACTTATCATAATATTATGTTAACTATATATATGTCATCATATAGTTTTTACAAGTTTTAACGTTCGTGAATCGCCGGTCAACTTGGTGGTCAATTGTCTATATGAAACCTATTTCAATTAATCAAGTCTTAACAAGTTTGATTGCTTAACATGTTGGAAACACTTAATCTTGTAAATATCAATTTCATTTAATATATATAAACATGGAAAAGTTTGGGTCACTACAGTTAATGCCTTGCAACGTGTTATTAAGTACTTAGTTACTTAACTTGATCCTCGAATGCTTTTATGACCGTTGGTGTCACTTGTCATTTAAAATGAGCTATGTACTTTGTACACGTTAAACTTTTGTCATAATTGGAATATTATGACTACGTAATACTAATTGTTATTTTCTAATGACACTTACTTGGCTTGATGGTTCCTTAATTACGCTTAGTGTTTACTAATGCTCACTAGTTAGTCTTAATGGACTTAACACCATAATGGACCTAGCTTATTAAAGGCCCAACCTACTCAAGTAAATGGACTCATTTAGTGGACTAATTAATGGACTAGTTAGCCCATTAATACATGAGACAAAATCCACTTAATATTAAGACAAAGTTTAAGCATGCTAGTGTACCATTACTTACACAGTTTAACCTTATGTCCCATGCTACCCAACATCACAACACCACCATGTACTACCACCCATGCAAAGCAAATGGTCCCCCCCATGCTTGCCCTTGTGACCGTCGGCCTTTATGGCACCAACCATCACCACCATTTCATTTTTAAACACCTCATTTCATTCTCAAAACACACACACTCACTTTTTCTCTAAGTTTTCTCTCTATTTTTCTATCTAAAATACTTGAGAAAATTGTAAGTTCAAACTTCTCTTCTTCTTCTTCTTCTTCTTCCTTCCTTTAATTCGTGATCATTATCATTCTTGTTTAAAGATTCAAGTTTTTTAACTTGAATCTTCATAACTCTTGTAGATTCAAACTTTGATTTGAAAGTCTTCAAGAACATGAAGGATTCAAGATTTTTAGCTTTGAATACTCAATATCTTGTTAGATCTAAGTTTTATAACTTAAGATCTATTTATTTATGTTAAAAGATCAAAACTTATGTTTATGATCTTCATGGAGCTTCTTGATCTAAATCTTTACTTTAAAGATCTTCAAGAGCACTAGAAATCTAAGCTTTCTAGCTTGAGGTTTCTACAAAAAGTTGGTTGAAAGATCAAGTTCATAAACTTATGATCTCCTTTAAATTGTTGTACTTTAAGTTTTTAATTTGTGTTTTCATTAAATAAAAGATACAAGCTTACTAGCTTGAATTCTCATAAGTGTGTTAAGAAATCCAAGCTTTCTAGCTTAGGGTTTCATTTTTGTGTTTGATCTAAGTTATGTAACTTATGGTCTTCTACTTTGTTTAAACAAAAGCTCATACGCTTACATTCATTTTTCTTTACAAAATCTAAGTTTCATAACTTATGGTGTTGTAAAAGTTTAAAGTTTAAGTTATATGACTTAGGGTTTCATAACTTAGTAGAACCTGTACTTGTGTCAAAACTAAGAGCTTGATGTAACTTTGGTTCATCATCATGCTCAAACTCTTAAATGAGTTGTATTTTATTTCTTAGTCTTGACTTTTTTTGTTGATGGTTAAACCATGGTTAAAGTGATGCTAAAACATCAAGAGTTGTATACTTGAGGCTTATACGCATCAAGGATGAGAACCGTGATGAGCATCAAACACCAAGAAACCCACTGAAGCACTTGTTTTCTTTTTTCAGGGTCCGATCAGACTCCTGGGACTTCTGTAAAGTTTATTTTCAGATATTTTGGTTCGATTAGATGACTTTTCATTTAATACTCGCCTAAATCCGATATACAGTTTAGGATTTATAGCCTTCCAAAAATCACTACACCTTCGTAACGGCGTGCTGAAATTTCTGACCTACTCGAGCTTGACCCGTCACCACGATCAAACGACATCGAGTTAGGATCTGAAAATTTGATAGCAGTAATAGGACTCACATACGGAGCCTTGACCACTGACCACGCATCATTTCAGTTTGTATAGAGGTCGTAGCATCTGATCGAAGTCAGCCCTTTGTTTCGATCTCTATTCTTGTTTAAAACTTACTTTATCTTTTACGTATGATGATGATGATGTTGATACTTAAGACTTAACTTAATTTACTTTTAAACTTTTAGGGACGACTTACTGACTTAGTAACCTTTGACTTAGGTTGAGGACCTTTCGGACCGACTTACTACCTGCTTACTTTTCATATCGACTTTTACCGCACATTCACTGTGAGTTATAGCTCCCTTTTTACTTTAACTATTTTTGGGAATGAGAATACATAAACTTTTTATGTTTTAATATACTAGACACGAGTATTTAAACTATATATGTGTGGGTTGTATAACGGCACAAACTTTCCCCTTAGCTCGGTAATGTTTAACTATTAGTTTATGAACCGGTAGACGCGAATCATAGATATAGATCCATAGGGTTTGACATCCCCACTCGGGCTAGTCGAGCTAGCATTTAACGGGTATTTAATACTTCTAAAAGTCAAAAAAATGGACTAGGATATCACAGTAATCGGATTTCTAAAAGTCATTTTATGATTACTTGAATGTTCGTGTTACAATGTGTTGACTAGTGAATTGTTCATGGACCAAATAACCATTTAACATGCTTTTTGCTAACTAAGATTTTGTAATATACAAAGTTCATGATTAGTACTTTATGTTTCATGTATACTTCATGTGCTAAATATTTCTAGATGCTTGTATAATATACCCCGAAAACGACTACTTGAATGGGATCAAATCTGTCTATTTTGTACAAATAATTGTCTAAAATGAAGTAGAAGTTGAATAGAACTTTGTGCTTTTGATATGTTGTTTTATGTATATTTCTTAGCATAACTTGTTTATATGTCTAGCTCTGAAAGTCTTATTTGCTATGTGTTGTATGCGTGCCGATACCAAAGGTATGAATTCTATGAAAATCAGAAAGTCCAACAAGTTGGTTTAAACTGTACAAATTGGCTACATGGTTCTCTTTGATTATTTTACCACTGATTATTTGGAGTGTTTAGAGTCATATCCAATTGTCCATTTATTAATTTCCATTTTCTAGATTAAATGAGAATTAAAATAATACTGATGCGCAAACAAAAACTGAACTTGATGATAGTGTGCTTGGTCTTTTTAGAAAGCTTATAACATGAACTTATGATCTGAAGTTGTTCATAATTTTTTGATGTGTCATTTCAGAACTATGCTTGTCCGATTGCATGATCGTTGTAAAAACGTACGATAGCTAAACTAGTAAACGTTATTTGACTAAACGACTATATAAAGCTTATGAGTTGACCTTGGTTTGATTTTATAACATCATTGACATGACCTACTGATTTAGTTGACTTAGGTTGACCAATTTGACCAAGTTTGACTTTTGTTGACTTGCTTGACTAGTTGACTTCTGTGTTGACTTTTACTATACGATTTCGTCGGTCCAAGCAATAGGGAAACTGTTCTGCGAGTCTGTCTTTTGAAACAAAACTTATGTAACTATAAAATGGTACATTTATGTTCCATTACTCGGTCGTTTTAATTCGACTACTTTTGCTTATTGTCCAGTGCACTCATGGTGAGTCTACAGTCCCATACATTTTTAATTTTTGGAATGAGATAACATGCCATTTTAAACTGTTTTATGCATTACACATGCCTATAAAACTGAATATACACAATGAGTTTGATCCAAAAGCCTCTAGCTTGAATATATTAATTACTTTTTAAGGCTCGAACTATAAGGACGGTACCGTAGGTTTGACAAACCTCATTCAACGAACTGGGTGCTTATAACTTTGTAACCGAATGTTTGATCAGCGTTTGCAATATGGGGTAAAGGAAGACGTGTAGCGCATTTAAACTATCTGCGGGTTAAAGCTTTATATTCAAGTGCTCATAAATGTTGTATAATTTTTACTGTTTTGAACAAATTCTCGTGGTCTAACACAAGATAAACTGATTTACTTAAACCTGTAGATTCACTCAACATTTTTGTTGACCGTTTTCATGTTTTATCTCAGGTTCTTAAAGGTATTTAGCTTCCGGATTGCTTTGATGACTATGTGCATACGTGGTGCATACACTGGATTGGAGTCCATCATGGGTCTTTTCATCAAGAACATTTGATCGCATTTAAAACTGTTTCTTATTAAATAATATTTATGGATTATTTACTATTATCATTACATTAAATGTATTTAAATTATTTTACTTTAATGGCAATGCTTTTGAAATAAATGCGATTACTTTTTGGAAAACGTCTCATGTAGAGGGCGTGACCGTTAACTTTGGGACCAGAAGTTAATATTCCGTTAGTGTGTTCTGACGGGGTGTTACATTTGGTATCAGAGCTAATGGTTTAGGGAACTAGCATTTGTATTAGAGAGTCTGTATGAGTCTCTAGGACACATAAGTGAGTCTACACAACAACCCATACTTAGAACTGTTGTGATTTACTACACTATTACATATGCTTTGTTTATGTTATGCGTGTGCTAACTTGATTTGTTTTCTGTGAGCTTAGATGTCTGCTTCTCATCCCATCATTATTAGCGACTCCGAGTCCGAGGCTGAAGATAATGTTCAGTCACCAATGAACTAGGTATCTGACTTTGAGGTTGAAGTTGAGTCCGTGCATACAGAGGAGATTGAGCCCTCTGAGGCAGGTACAGATTCTGCTGAAGATGATCCCGAGGAAGAACCTGAAGAGGATATTGATGAATAAGAACTCGAGGAAGAGTCGAAACCCGAACCACCTAACCCAGTGCAGCCTAGCACTTTGGGTAAAAGGTCCTGCTCACCCGAACCCCTTCCTATCCCTCGCAAGGTGGTAGGCGGGTGGAGAAGGGATAAACCTCGTAGGAGGTTGTTTGAGTCGAGTAACAATCTAATTGCTCCTAGGGTTTCTCTACATGACTCTAGTCGTCCGTCTACTAGTGCTTCACCTAGTAGTCCTCACCTAGTAGTCCTGCTACCTAAGTTACTGAAGAGGTAACTTTGGGGAGTATGAATGCGAGACTTAAACTTGTGGAGGATGTTATTAGTCGTTTGCTTGGTCAGGGACAATCCCCTAAGTAAAGCTGTTTTATGTTACCGTACTTAATTCCACTATTTTGGATATATTATTACTTATCTACTTTATTACAAACTTACATGTGTGGTTTTTGCCGGTTATTTTACCTATGTACTCGTGGATGATTATTGATTCTTTTATTATACGATTATTGGATTATATTTGGCATGATAGATGTTTTACTTAATGACATGTTACGTGTTGTGTGGTAACATATTATTACGTTGTTATGCTGCATGATAATCTGCTGCTTAACTTTTATCATATATACTTATACTAGTGTTTACTATTACTACTAGCTAACACTACTCACTGCTATCACTACTAAATCTCTATGATTTACTACTACTTACTATGCACCACTACTCGTTGCTAGTATATTTTTAAGCTATTGTTTTCATTAAACTGATCTGGTGTATTATTTTTGTCTAGAAAGATAATGCCGCTGAAAGAATCGACAACTACTTTAATCCGAAGACTAGTTGCTGAGGGTATGGCTGCAAAGCGAGCAGTGATGGCTCATAACAATCAGGGGAATACTAGTAACAATACTAATGGCACCAACAGCAATAACAATAATCAGGGTGGATGTACGTATAAGAAGTTTACCAGCTGTAAACCGCATGCTTTTCGCGGAACAGAAGGACCTGTTAGTTTGACTCGTTGGTTTAAAAAGTTAGAGTCTGTGTTTCGAATCAGTGAGACTAGAGAAGTTGACAAGGTGAAGTTTGCATCATGCACATTGTCAGACAGTGCATTAATTTGGTGGAACGGTTATGCTGCGTCAGTAGGACTCGATCATGCTTTTGCCACTCCGTGAGAAGATTTCAGGCAACGTATGGTTGAGGAGTATTGACCTCAAAATGAGATTTTGAGGATGAAGAGTTGAAACAGGTGGGTACTGATCTTGTTAACTATAGCAAGAGGTTCTTTAAGTTCTCATTGATGTGCCCAGAGTTGGTCCCGACTGAGAGGCGCAAGGTGGAGTAATATATCGAAGGTTTGAATAGAACGATCAGGACTTATGTAACCACTTCTAAACTGAGAACTGTGCAAGAAGCCATCGACATGTCAAATTTGTTTCTTGATCAGGCTGCAAGTGATAGCAAAGTGGTTGTGGCGACCCATGAAAACCGTTCTGGAGACGGTAAACGTAAGTGGAATAACGGTCATGACAAGAAGTCTAATCAACAATTTCACATGAAACAGGAGGTTAATAAGGGTACTATGTCTGGTCCGAGTACTAGATCAGGGTATCAATGGAAGTTCCCATTGTGTACCAAGTGTAACAGACATCATACTGGAGCTTGTAATGGGTCTTCTCGTCAAGAACATTTGATCAGATTTAAAACTGTTTCTTATTAAATAATGTTTATGGATTATTTACTATTATCATTACATTAAATGTTTTTGAATTATTTTACTTTAATGACAATGACTTAGAAATAAATGTAATTACTTTTCGAAAAACATCTCATATAAAGTGCGTGACCGTTAACTGTGGGACCAGAAGTTAATATTCCGTTAGTGTGTTCTGAAAGGTTGTTACAAATGGGCTTAGTGTTATTTTTACCATCATTGCGTTCATCTTTCTTGCCTACCAAAGCTTGCGCTTCATTTAATGTAAGACTTACTGTTATTATTGGATGTGATACGGAAATGGGTGAGGGTGACCTAGTTGGCTCTAAGTCTTAATCTGTATCACCAATGGTTTCAGTAACTGTTGAGCAAAAGATAGGAGTCGAAGTCCTAGATCTAGTTACGCGTTGTGTAGGCTGAGTCTGAAACATCTCATAAGGTATGTATCATGTCCTCTTCTTCGTTTGTTCGAGAGATGATTCAGTTACAGATGAATCGGTGTCACTACCCTCAAGCGTAGTTGACAAAGTATGTGCATCCCCAAGTGGACTAAGCTCTCTGATCCTCACGGGTTGAACTTTTTGGATAACCCTAGTGTGATGACCCGAAAATTTCCATCCAAATTTAAACTTGATCTTTATATTATTTCGACACTATAAGCAAAGTTTGTAATGTTGAGTCACAAATATTTTAAACTGTTTCATATATTCGTTTGACTTTCGACCATTCCCGAGGATTTACGAACCACTATATAAATAGATGCATATAGATATTATTGAAATAATATATGATTAAACTGTTAGAATTAAATATGTAAAATAATATGAGATGTAATGGAAACTATATTTATAAATATATAGATATATATATAATTATGTATATAAATATATTACTTGTAAATATATAAAGTTATATTAAATCTATTTGTTTAAAAATATATAATATATTTGTTTTAGTAATTAAACTTGCTATTTTAAAACTATTTATATATAGAATGTGAATATATTAAAAATAAATGATTTCGAGCTTAATTAGTAAACGTCAGTAACACTTGGTTGACGTTTTGTTAGTTTTAATATAGATATAGTACATGTTCATGAGGGATTGAAATAAAAGTTGAACTGTAAATTGATTTCGAAGATCTTAGATTTGTTAAATATATTTTTACCTTTTAAGTTTGAATATTAGTACTCCGTACATATAAATTGGAACAAAAAATAAATATTTATCGAACCTTTTTGATTAGGTTTCAAACAGTTAATGAGTGAAATAATTAATTACATTTAATCTAAAAATTCGGGATTTTTAGGAACACTTTTTTATACTAACTGTTTAGCAATGGTCACGATATACCACTTGGTGTTAAAATGTGTCAGTAGAAAGAAGAATATAGAAATTCAAATTACTAACTCTTGACTTTAAGTCTATGATTGCATGATATTTATTATTATATGCATTATGTTATATGAATATATATAGATATAAACGAATATAGATGTATATATGCCCACTTGTCCAACCTTGGTTCACATCACAAGCATCACCACATGCATTTTCTAAACCTTTCTCTTTATTTGTCTGATATACTCAACAAAAGATACTTTACATTCACCTTTCTTATTCTCTTGATCAATCAACTCAATCACCATTAATTAAACATAACCCACCAACCATGAACTAACCTTCTCGTTGCCTGTCTCACCTTCACCTCTCTCTGTTACTATGATCGAACCAACACCATCATCAACAATCACCACCACCTTCGGTTCATCAAACGAACGAAACCCAAACCATCAAACTCATCGAAACCCACTTCAACAAAGAACAAACCCACAACAACCTTCCACCTTCCACCTCTGAATCCACCACCTCCCTAGTTTCCTCTTTGACCAATCGTTGCCGCCACCGTGAGCCACCACTAAACCACTATCATCACCACCTTTACAACAACATTTACTATCTGTTGTTGCGTCTGTAGTCTATTTCCGTTCGAAAACAAAAAGGAACCAACCTGCAAATCATTTACACTACGCCGCTATTCTGTTTTGTGCTAAACAACTGCTACCATCTCTTTCACTCTTTCTCTCGCTCGCTCTCTCTCTCTCTCTCTCTCTCTACAAATCCTTGATCTTGAACTACTCCATGAATCACCAACACAACCGCCGTTATCTTTTTCTTTGTGACCACCATCGACAAACCTACCAATATTGCCGCTGTAAACCACCACTTCAACCGCCATTTATTATTATTATTTTTTTCTTTTCTTCTTTTCATCGCTGTAATGCTACTGCTACAGTAGTAGGTTTCTGTTTTTATGTAAATAAAAGATCACGATAATGCTATAAGACGATGATGGTTATGATCGAGAAAATATTGAAGATGATCGAATACCGCTGTTATATTTTTTTTAAAACGAAATAAAATGATGGAAGATGATTATGAAACAAAGAAGATGAAGCAATATAATGATGTTATGGATGATACGGTGAGGTGATTACGGGTGTGATGAAGATGATGACAACCGTATGATGATGATGATGATGATGATTCGAAAATCATGGAGAAATTGATGATGATTACGGATGTGTTGATGACAACCGATGAACCAAATAATTTTTTTTTTCTTTTCTTTCTTTCTGTCGAACTTGTAACAAGAATAGGGATTTTATATTGGGCTTTGGTATTTTCTTGGTGGGCCGAAACTTGATTTAACTGGTTGGCCGAAATTTGATTAAATTGTTGGGCTAAGGAAAACGTGTTGGGCCGGGGTCTATGAATCTGTTTTCTTTTGTTGGGCTAAGACATAGGCAAATGGAATATTCGGGTTAAATAAATTAAGGTGTAATATAGATCAGCAAAATAGAAACGGAGGAGTGGTTTAGGGTGTTGGGGTTAAGCGAGAGGTCGCGGGTTCGAGCCCGGTGTCTGCCTTTTTTTTTGGGAAAAGCTTGGAAGGTAGTTTATTTATCAAAATTATTATTTTTATGGTTATTATTATTAATTATTAATTGTTATGAATACTATGATGATTATTATTATTATCATTAAGTATTAAAGTTATAATCATTATTAGTAATATTATCATTAAATATTACGAACATTAATTATTATTATTATTATTATTATTATTATTATTTTTGTTATTCTTATCATTTTTATTATTATAATTATTATTATTAATATTATTATTACTAGTATCATGTTTATTTAAAAACTAGGCTTTTTATTAAAGTATCATTTTTATAATTATTATCATTAATAGAAAAATTATTATTATCAAAACTATTATTATCATATTCATTATTAAACCTAATCATTATCTTTACTAAAGATTATTATTATAAATATTATTAGTATAGCTATTATTATTATCACTATTAATATTATTTTTAAATATTAATTAGTATTATTAACATATTTTTTTATTATAAATATTATTCTAACAAAAGATAATTATGTAAAGATATAAATATTACATATATCGTAAGTATATCTAAAGTTACTATAACATATATAAATATACATAACATTTGGAATAATAAATACATTACTATTTAATTAAGTAATATATTATATATAATTAACATATATAAACTGGTTTTATTACGAATACATGTTAATTAGAGGTGTTAATATATATAATTGATATAGGTTCATGAATCCGAGTCCAACGCTGAATTGTTCAATATAGTCATATGTATTTTTACTACAAAATACATTAGGTGAGTTTCATTTACTTTTTTACCCTTTATATTTTTGGGCTGAGAATACATGCGCAACTTTTATAACTGTTTTACGAAATAGACACAACTAATCGAAACTACGTTCTATGGTTGAATGATCGAAATTGAATATGCCCCTTTTAGCTTGGTAGCCTAAGAATTAGGGAACATACACCCTAATTGACGCGAATCCTAAAGATAGATCTATCGGGCCCAACAAGCCTCATCCAAAGTACCGGATGCTTTAGTACTTCGAAATTTATATCATGTCCGAAGGAGGATCCCAGAATGATGGGGATATTCTTATATGTATATTGTGAATGTCGGTTACCAAGTGTTCAATCCATATGAATGATATTTTTGTCTCTATGCATGGGACGTATGTTTATGAGAAATGGAAATATGAAATCTTGTGGTCTATTAAAAATTATGAAATGATTATTTATGTTAAACTAATGAACTCATCAACCTTTTGGTTGACACCTTAAAGCATGTTTATTCTCAGGTATGAAAGAAATCTTCCGCTGTGCATTTGCTCATTTTATAGATATTACTTGGAGTCATTCATGGCATATTTCAAAAGACGTTGCATTCGAGTCGTCGAGTTCATCAAGATTATTATCAAGTCAATTATAGTTGGATATATATTATGAAATGGTATGCATGCCTGTCAACTTTCAATGTAATGAAAGATTGTTTTTTTTCAAAAACGAATGCAATGTTTGTAAAATGTATCATATAGAGGTCAAGTACCTCGCGATGTAATCAACTGTTGTGAATCGTTTATAATCAATATGGACTTCATCCGGATGGATTAGGACGGGTCTTCACACCTAGGGCGTTTTAGGTTTACCCTAAGTGAGGTGTGAGCTGGTTCGGGTTGGACTCTAGGTTCCTTTACAACCTGTGGGGCTTGAACCACAGGTGGTCCAACTTGTTCTTGTTGTGTTGGGTTCGGAAGAGGTATCCCTACTACCTGAAACTATACATGCATTCTAGCATCTAAGGGATTTGCTAGCCTCACCAACCAATTTGGAATTGGTGCAGTGAATTCATTATCAGGTAGAACCAGAGTGTTCATTATTACCTTCGCAAATCTCACCATCCGCATACCATGAGTACCTGGAACAGGAATATTGGCATTTTTGCAAGTGGTTAGAGCATCATGTGTAAAGATACAGAAAAACCTTTCACAAGGAACGTATCAATTCATTGTCTTATCCACTTATTCCTGAACCAGATCCCATAGAAGTTCAACATAATCTGGGTTCTCTACTCTGGTGAATGAGTAGAACAGCCTCAGCATCGGGCTTGTCAAGCTGTCAGATCCGTTGGGTGTCATCAGAAGACACATGTTGATGATCGAGGAGATCACATACCACCTGTAATGTAAATACTTCTTCTGAAATTTGGCAGGTGTGACAGAAGTATCTCCATTATATCCCAGTTGGAAGATCGAGTTCATCATATTCAGTGTGGAAGGAAGTGCTCGAGCATTATTCACAACACTGAAATATCTTCCTTAAGTCAGCCTTTGTAATCCTCCTTAGTCCATTCACACCCTAAAGCTCAAACTCAAACCGAGCAAGTTCTCCTTGAGGATTTGCAGCAGTGGGTTGTGTAGCCTAAACAAACTTGATTGTTCTGTTCAGAAGTCTCAAATCTGTCTCTGGTACACTGATAGTGTTGCTTCAAGCACCCCATAACTGATACCTTTCCAGAATAGCTAGCCAGTAATTACCGGGTATGTTGGTCTCAGTGTTAACAAAGTAATTTTTCGCCATTGAGCTGTTTGATAAGAATAAAAGACCACAATATGTTAACATTAAGCACATATCTCTCTTCCTATTTCCTTTGAAGTCCTTTGTATTTTTCAATTTATGTTTTTTATGGATTTTATAAGTTATAAACATCTTTTATTCTAAATATTCATAAGTATTTGACAATCATGATATCCAAATTAAGCATTCAAACAATTCAAATAACATCATGATTAATCAACTAAGAAAACCAAAAATCTAACAACACTTAGTCATTTTTCAAATAATGAGCAGATTCGGTATCATGCTAAAAATAGCATTTATTCATGAAAAATTTAAATCTTTTTGGATTTTAAGCATTTCAAATTTTCGAATGTCAAGATTTGTACTTATAAAAGTTTGATTTATGAACAAGGCACAAATCTCCAATGACACCAATTGTTAAAATGGGTTGAGATGTATACAAGCCAAAGTGAATTTTATCAATTTAAAACTCAAGTTTTATGAATTCACTTTTGAAAATCAATCTTCTTTTTCATTTTCTCCCTTTCTCCCCCTCAAAATGTGATATACTGTTAAGTAAATCACCATTTGATTATCTCATAAGAAAATTTAATAACTTCCCCTTGAAACAAGATATCAAGCAGTTACCTCCCTATCGTAACTAATGAAATGTAAGCACGGGGAGTTAACATGAAAGCAAAGGCTCCCCCTAGAAAGATAGTATCTAAAGCATATTAGCCAGTTGCTCCCCCTAGAAAGAAAATACTCCCCCTAAACACAAGATCTCAGGAATGAGCACCAAATGAACTAAGGAAATTAAGCACTATACTCCACCATGCCTATTATTTGAATCAAGAACTTTAGGCTAACTTCATCTAAAGGTTTAGTAAATGTTGTTATGCGAGGTGTATATAAAATAGCTTAAATTTTACAAGGAAATACTATTAAATACGATACAATTTTACACAAGATATTTATTTATTTATAGAATGGATATACTTAAACCTTGTTACAACACTTATAGGCAGTGTACCTAATCGTACAGTAGTGTAGTTTTTAGTAAGTCCGGTTCGTTCCACAGGGAAAATCTTTAAACAAAGCTTAACGCTATATTAGTTTACTTTTATAAAAATGCAAATATATATATAAGTAATATTTTTATTATAAAGGGGGGTTTTTACCGTTTAATGACCGGTTTGTCGATTTTAAAACTTTAGTCGCAGTTAAAACCAAATGTAAAATAATAAATAAATACAAGACTTAATTTAAAGCGTAAAGTAAATAATAATAATAAAATTGCGAATAATAAAAGTGCGATAAAATAAACTTGCGATAAATAAAAAGTACGATAATTAAAAGTGCAATTAAATACAATAACAATAAATAAAATGCAATAATTAGAAGTGCAATTAAATATAAAATAAAGGAAATAAAATATGAAATAAAAGAATTATGCTTATTTAAACTTCCGTAATCATGATGTTTGACGTGTTGATTTTTAGTTTATTCCCATGGGTTAATTGTCCTTTGTCCTGGATTATTTAATATGTCCTTCTGGTTTTTGTCCATAACAGTCCATCAGTCATAAATATAAAGTGCGAGTGTCCTCGTCAAATTATCCTTATACCCGAAGTTAAATATTCCAACTAATTGGGGACTTAAACTGTAACAAGATTTTAATACTTTGTTTAATAATTACACCAGGATGTCGACTGAGTGTAACCCAAGGTTTTAATATTTTGTTATCAATTATACCAAATGTCCTTGTACATAATTTCACCCCTGTTTTAATTATTCTAGTGGCTATTAATCCATTCCCGTGTCCGGTTAAATGAACGATTATTCGTACATATAAATACCCCGTCCATCGTGTCCGATCGAGTGTATATGGTAATTTATAGGGACGCCCAATTGTAAATCTTTATATTAACATTAACAAACTATCATTTAGTTAAACAAATATAAAGCCCATTAATAGCCCATAGTCTAATTTCCACAAGTGTCGTTCCTTTGTCCAAACCCCAATTATGGTACAAAGCCCAATTACCCAATTTTAGTAATTAGCCCAACATCATGATTACTTCGGATTAAATAAGCATAATAATAATTAGCTATGAGACATTAATGTAAAAAGGTTGAACATAACTTACAATGATTAAAAATAGCGTAGCGTTACACGGACAGAATTTCGACTTACACCCTTACAACATTCGCTAACATACCCTTATTATTAGAATTATAATTAAAATTAAAATTAAAATATAAATTATAAATATAAATATTACGTATGAATGGAGAAGAGAAAGATAGATGGATTTTGTGGTGCACCAAAGCTCGATTTTTATAGGCATGTGGGCTGGAACTGGGGCTCATGCGATCGCATGGATTTATGCCTTCCAGGCCATGCGATCGCATGGCCAGCTAGGGAGGCTCACATTTGGTTGTTTTCTTATGCCGACGGTTTTATAAATAAATATAATATATTAAATAATTATAAGAATTATTTAAACATTATATTATATTTATGTGCATAGTTGACTTGTAATTTTTAGTCCATTGCGTCGAGCGTTGAGAGTTGACTCTGGTCCCGGTTCCGGATTTTCGAACGTCCTTGCGTACAATTTAATATCTTGTACTTTTTGTTTTGAATCTTGTACTCTTGTAATTTTGAGACGTTTCTTATCAATAATTGGAACCTCATTGATTGTATTTTGTACTTTTGAGCTTTTTGGTCGTTTGCGTCTTCAATTCGTCGAATCTATCTTTTGTCTTCACCTTTTATTATTTAAGCAAATATCACTTGTAAATAGGACAAATGTAACTAAAAGCTTGTCTTTCTTGAGGAATAATGCTATGAAATATATGTTTGTTTTTAGCATTATCAAATATTCCCACACTTGAGCGTTGCTTGTCCTCAAGCAATATCGTCTTGAAATACAAGAATCACTTCTTTATTCTTCACACTTTGTACATCAGTGATTTCTATACGGCGGTATAAACAATGGTAGTAACGATGTGGTTTACAGTCCCATATGACTATTTAAAAATTTATATCCATTAAGGAAATTGGATCTTTATGAAAACATTTGATCTTTTGAAAATTAAATCTAGTTTTTACCCTAGATAAGTTTTCCGGAATAACCCTTCACCGGTGTTTGCAAAATATTTTTGTGGGCTTGGTGGGTTTCAGATTTGAAAATTTTAGCTCAAAACTTGCGGTTTTGTGTCACCCACTTGCTAACCTTGTATTAGGAAAGCAACACGTCCAGTTTACTTGTCCCGTATATTACCTTTCGATAAACTACCGTCCGGTTGTAAAGGAAAGCGTTGAACAAGCAACTGTTAAGGCAATGTCCCCTGACATGCTTTTAATTATGGTCTATAACGTGTCGGACGCAATTACTATCCTTGGTAGGAGCAATAGTAAAGCTCACCCTTATGATTTTTCGGTCTGGCACAAGGTCCTGTCTTTGACCACTATGCAACCACCGTTCTTACGGTTGACACCCGATTTAGTTCAGGTGACCTAATGAATTCCAGGTGAATTCTTAGGATTTTACGTTCAATGGTAATGAACGCATTGAAAATAGGGTTTTCAGAAAACAAATCGGTTTGTAATTTTGATCAAAATAATTTCTCGTTCAAGCTCGAGTTTAGATATCATTGAATTCCATGAGTTTGTAATTCTCAATCTTTAAGGTCAATCTCAAGGATTGAGTAATATCAGGCTTAAAAGCTGATTTTTAATCTTTTAAGGAGATTATCCTTTCTGGGGATCTAATTCATTAGTCTTATCCAGCTAATTTGCATGGTGCCCCCCCCCATTGTACGAGATAAATCCTTCTCATGGTTAGGATAAATCTGACCACTTGGCGACCCTGTTTAATGCTGAGGTCCGTGGATTTCCTGCTGATTTTAGTGATGACTTTTCTAGATTTTTCGTCAACCTACAGCTGGTCTGGACGACAACTTCTTGACTTAAATCAAGAAGCGCGTGTCTTTTTCAGAAGACTTTACTTCCTTTTAATGATGGAATTGATTCATCGTGTAGATCCATCTTTCTTACAGTAAATCAGGTAAAACTTTTTAGTTTAGTCCAAAGCAAAAGTATTTTCAGTTATTTGTACAAAAATATGTAATATATGTTTTGAATAACTTGGAGAATTTCCCACACTTGGCTTTTATTTTCCTTTTTATTGTCCTCTATTCCATTTTAAATGAATTTTAACATTTTGGTTTGTTTCTCAATTTATGTTCTTTCTGAGGTAACAATAATTTCGGTGTTAAAACCTAGTTTTATCGTTCATAAATATGTATAAACATGATTTTGAGTTCATTTAATTGAAAATTTTGAAAATTTTTACTAGAATTGGGTAGTCAGTATATAAGATTAGGGCTGTTCTTTATTATCAGAGAGCACTAGATTCTAATACAACTACTGCTTTACTAGTATTTTTAATGGTAACCAAGTGTTTAAGATAAAAATTATAAAATCCGAAAGAATTTTAGAATTTAACCCCTTCCCACACTTAAGATCTTGCAATGCCCTCATTTGCAAGAAATCAGTAACAATTTAAATTATTGAGGGTGATTTGTGTGAAAATGATTAAATTTTACCAAAGTTTCCAAATATGTTGGCGTTTGTTTGCTGAATGATAAATGGTGCACATCATTTGTTCATTCCGTCTTGTTGTTATTTCACATATATTTTGCATCTTGTCGTCAAAATTATTTGCTTTTGCTGAACTTAATGCCAGTCTTTGAAAATGCGTTGTTTTACCCTGTTGTGTACATAAGATAAACTGCAAACATATATACATAATTTTTTTTTTATATCTTATACTAATTTAAACAATTAAGTAATTAATTTTAAAATTTTGTTTCCCTTGTTATTTAGGACGAGGTCGTTTCGGATCGATGTCTTAGTCCGTCCCTCGACAAAATTTTAAAATTTGTCTTTTTGTAGAGATTGTTTTAAAAGCTAAGATTTTTGGGTTTTTTAATGTTTTTGGCATACTTTAATTCAATAAGATTAAAAATAATGATAATAAAATTCTCGTCCCTCCCTCGGGTAAAGCAATTTCGGTTCAACGACCTAGTCTTCAACTTACGACGAATTTTAAAAATCATATTTTTAACTTAATGAGATAAAGTAAATTTTTGTTTTTAAATTCACACAATTTAAATATAAAATTCAAAATTAATATTAAAAATTCACACCAAACTTAAAATTTGAAATGCATAAAATTAAAAATTCATATTTTAAAAATTAAAAATTCACACCAAACTTAATTAAAAAATTCATATTATAAATTCACACCAAACTTATATTAATTTTTCAAATATTTACAATTTTAAAAATATTGTTTTTACAAAGTTTACAATATTAATTTAAGATTTAAATATTAATTTTAAAAACATGGTAAAAAAATAAAATTAAAAATCTTTTTGGCTTTTTATCCCACTTTAATCAATCAAATATTATCAAAAATATGCGCCCCTCTTTTCGGTAAAGTAATTTCGGTTCCAAGACCTAATTTAACTCATGACGAATTTTTGAAATATTTTGGGTTGATTGTTTAAAGATATTTATACCTTAAGAATAAACGTTAAATTTCTCAGTGATGTAATAAATTTTTGAATGATATCAATAATTTCGGTAGCCAAACCTAATTTTATTCAATACCAATTTAATACTTTATAGCGAACAAATTAGCGTTTATTATCAAAAGGTTAAAAAAAAATAAAAAATATAAAAACTGTACAGACATACCTTTGAAATAGATTTCTTAGTTATACGATCTATCCCATTCATAAGATAGTCGGTTTAATTGGTTTTCCATGGCTACATAGGCGTAACCTCGAGCATTCAGTGTTTTTTCTTCTAAACACTTGAACGGTCCGTCTCTGCATAAAGTAACAAATTCGGTATTTGAATAGGTTTGATTATTTGAACATTTACCTCCATGTGACCATTTTCCGTATTTGTGACATCTTTCTAGGTGTCGTGCTCTTCTTTTCGCTGCGGATTTTGATTTTCCTTTACCAAATTGTAACTTATTATCTTCGCATCTGGATTCTTTTCTAACTCCGTCCAATCTTTCTCTGATTACTGATACTATTTCACTCGGTAGTGTGTCATTATTACGTTTAGTGATCAAAGCGTGTAGCATTAGACCATGGTTTAGTTCACAGGCAGTCTTCATTTTGTAAAAACCTAAAAAAATAAAAATTCAGAATGGGAGGAGAAGACTAGTTCTTTAGGGTCTGCTAGGGAAAGACCATTCGGGTTCCATTTTCAAGAACTACACGAAAACAGAAAATCTAACTCTAACAGAAATACGTATTATCCTTTAACGACTTGATTCCCCCCACACTTAGTTAGCTGTGGTATCGAAATTGTGATTAACTTCATTGTCGAATTCCATCGGACTATCTATGTAATGTTTAACTCTGTGACCATTAACTTTAAATTCAATCCCATTTGAATTTATTAATTCTATCGTTCCGTATGAGAAAACTCTTTTGAATATGAATGGTCCAGACCATCTTGATTTCAATTTTCCAGGAAATAGCTTGAATCGTGAATTGAAAAGAAGAACTCTGTCTCCTTCTTTAAATTCTTTTGAACTTCTGATTCTTTTATCATGCCATTTCTTCATTCTTTCTTTATAGATCAACGAATTTTCATATGCTTTATTTCTTAACTCTTCTAATTCGTTTAGTTGACTTAATCGTAGACGTCCAGCTTCATGTAAATCAAGATTACATGCCTTCAAAGCCCAAAATGCTTTGTGTTCAATTTCTACTAGAAGATGACATGCTTTTCCGTAAACAAGTCTAAAAGGTGTGGTTCCAATTGGAGTTTTGTAGGCTGTTCTAAAAGCCCAGAGTGCATCCTCTAATTTAATGGACCATTCCTTCGGATTTGATCCTACGGTTTTCTCTAGAATACGTTTTAAAGCTCGGTTTGTATTTTCAACTTGTCCACTAGTTTGTGGATGATATGCGGTGGAGATTTTATGAGTTACTCCGTATCTTTTAAGAACTTTCTCAAGTTGATTATTACAGAAATGAGTACCCCGATCACTTATTAAAGCTTTCGGTGTTCCAAACCTTGCAAAAAGACGTTTTAAAAGGTTGACTACAACTCGTGCATCGTTAGTTGGAAGAGCTTGTGCTTCCGCCCATTTAGATACATAATCAATGGCTACGAGAATATAGAGATTATTATGAGATTTTGGAAATGGACCCATAAAGTCAATACCCCAAATGTCAAATACTTCACATACTTGGATGACATTTTGTGTCATTTCATCACGTTGACTTATTTTTCCGGCCCTTTGACAAGCATCACAGGATTTGCAAAGAAGGTGTGCGTCTTTGTAAATTGTAGGCCAATAGAATCCAGCTTCATACACTTTTCTTGCTGTTAATTGAGGCCCATAATGCCCTCCTGTTGGTCCTGTGTGATAATGATTTAAAATTTTACTAGCTTCATCTCCAAATACACATCGGCGTATTATTCCATCTGGACAACTTTTAAACAGATGTGGATCTTCCCAAAAATAGTGTTTTATATCACTGAAGAATTTCTTTCGTTTTTGGTACGATAATCCTTTTTCAAGGAATCCACAAACTAAGTAGTTTGCATAGTCTGCAAACCATGGGATTTCATTATAATCTATCTTCAATAGATATTCATCAGGAAAGTTGTCTTGTATAGCCGATTCATTTAGAACTTCTAATTCGGGATTTTCAAGACGAGAAAGATGATCAGCGGCGAGATTTTCTGCTCCTCTTTTATCTCGGATTTCAATATCAAACTCTTGTAAGAGTAAGATCCAACGGATTAATCTTGGTTTAGCATCTTGTTTTGAAAATAGGTATCTAAGAGCAGAATGGTCGGTATAGACCACCGTTTTTGCTAGAACGAGATATGATCGAAATTTGTCAAAAGCAAAGACAATAGCAAGGAGTTCTTTTTCAGTAGTTGTATAGTTCGTTTGTGCTCCTTGTAACGTCTTACTAGCATAATATATAGGTTGAAATCATTTTTTAATCCTTTGTCCTAAAACGGCTCCCATTGCAAAATCACTTGCATCGCACATTAGTTCAAATGGTAGATTCTAATTTGGTGTTATCATGATCGGTGCATTAGTGAGTTTCTCTTTAAGAATATTAAAAGATTTGATACATTCATCTGAAAAGATGAATGGAGCATCTTTTTCTAGGAGTTTATTCATAGGAGTGGCAATTTTAGAAAAATCTTTTATGAAACGTCGGTAAAAACCGGTATGCCCTAGAAAACTCCTAACTCCTCTAACATTGGTGGGATGTGGAAGTTTAGCAATTACATCTACTTTAGCTCTATCCACTTCAATTCCTTCTTTTGAAATTTTATGTCCAAGAACGATGCCTTCTTTAACCATAAAATGGCATTTCTCCCAATTAAGAACTAGATTTGATTGTTCGCATCTAATAAGCAATCGTTCAAGATTAACTAGACATGTTTCAAATGTATCACCGAAGACTGAAAAGTCATCCATGAAAACTTCCATGCATTCTTCTATCATGTCATGAAAAATCGCCATCATACACCTTTGAAAGGTTGCAGGGGCGTTGCAAAGTCCAAATGGCATGCGTTTGTAAGCAAAAGTACCATAAGGGCACGTGAATGTGGTTTTCTCTTGATCTTCGGGTGCTATTGGAATTTGAAAATATCCGGAAAATCCATCTAGAAAACAATAGTAACTATTTCCGGCTAATATTTCCAACATTTGATCTATGAAAGGTAAGGGAAAGTGATCTTTTCTGGTGGCGTCATTTAATTTTCTATAATCAATACACACACGCCATCCTGTTACAGTCCTAGTAGGAATAAGCTCATTTTTCTCATTTGTAATGACAGTCATGCCACCCTTCTTAGGCACGCATTGAACTGGGCTTACCCATGGACTATCAGAAATTGGATATATCAAACCTGCATCTAGCAGTTTAATAATTTCTTTCTTAACTACATCTTGCATATTAGGATTTAGTCTTCGTTGGCGTTGCACATACGTTTTATGACCTTCTTCCATAAGGATTTTATGTGTGCAATACGAAGGACTTATTCCTTTAATATCATGAATCTTCCATGCAATGGCTGGTTTATGAGCTTTCAACACAGAAATGAGTTGTGATTTCTCATTTTCAGTAAGAGAAGATGATATTATTACAGGTAATTCAGATTCATCATGTAAATAAGCGTATTCCAAATGGTTTGGAAGTGGCTTTAACTCTAATTTCGGTGGTTCTTCTATCGATGATTTATATCGATATCTGTCTTCTTCTTTTATTATTTGAATTTCTTCTGTTGTTGGTTCATATCCATTAGCTATTAGTGTATCTAACATTTCAGCTTCATCAATTGGTTCATTACTTTCTCCTAAAGAACATTCTCCTGTTCCTTGTAATTCTGGAAATTCTTCTAATAATTCTGCATGTGCATCTATAGTTTGAATATAATAACATGTAACATCTGCAGATTGTGGTTGTTGCATTGCTCTATCAACTGAAAAGGTAACACTCTAATCCTCTATACTTAGGGTCAATTTCTTACCGAACACGTCTATCATTGCTTTAGTCGTGTTTAAGAATGGTCTTCCTAATATGAGAGGAACTTGAGAATCTTCTTCCATGTCCAAAACAACAAAATCTGCTGGAAATACTAAAGTACTAACTTTAACTAGCATGTTCTCCATTATCCCTCTAGGATATTTTATTGATCTATCGGCTAGTTGTATGCTTTTCTGGTTGGTTTTAATTCTCCAAGGTCTAGTTTAGCGTATAGTGAATACGGCATTAGATTTATACTAGCACCTAAGTCTGCCAATGCTTCTATTGAACTAAGACTACCTAGAAAACATGGAATTGTGAAACTTCCTGGATCAGATAGTTTTTCTGGTATCTTATTCAACAGCACTGCTGAACAATTAGCATTCATAGTAACAGCCGAGAGTTCTTCCATTTTCTTTCTATTCGAGATTAGATCTTTCAAGAATTTAGCATATCTAGGCATTCCTGAAATCACATCAATGAAAGGAAGATTTACATTTATCTGTTTAAACATATCCAAGAATTTGGATTGCTCGGCTTCAAGTTTCTCTTTCTTCATTTTACTCGGGTAAGGAAGTGGTGGTTGGTATGGTTTAACATAAGGTTTATCCTTAACTGTGTTATCTTCATTAACCTTTTCAACTACCGGTTCTGTTTCCTTATCTTGTTCAGGTTGTGGTTCTTGTGGAGTAGGAATAGCTTCATCAGAAGTTACAGGTATTTCAGGTGGTTTAAGCGTTGTACCACTTCTTGTGGTAATGACTTTAGCTGTTTCATTCCGGAGGTTAGCATTTGTATCACTAGGTAGACTTCCCGGTTTTCTTTTACCTATTAACCTTGCTAGGTTACTTACTTCTTGTTCCAGATTTTGAATAGAAGCTTGTTGATTTCTAAATGCTTGAGCATTTTGTTCATTAGTTTGTTTCTGAGATGTGAAAAACTGCGTTTGAGTTTCAACTAGCTTTGTCATCATATCTTCTAAATTCGGCTTTTTATCATCGGTTTGTTGTGGTGGTTTGTTTTGAAAATTAGGTCTTTGCTGATTGTAAGTATTATTGGATACTTGTTGATTGCTAGGACCTTGTTGGTTGTTGTATGGAATATTTCGGTTATAGTTCTGGTTTTGATTGTAAATCGGTCTTGGCGGTTGATAATTATTCTGATAATTATTTCTAGGCCTTTGGTTTATGTATGAAATATTCTCTCTTTGTTCCATTGTTAATTCAATACTGAGACAATCTTTTGTCAAATGTGGTCCTCCACACTGCTCACAACTAATTCGTATTGAGTGAATATCCTTAGTCATCTTTTCCATTCGTCTCTCGACAGCATCTATCTTTGCAGAACTGGAATCTAAGTCATGCCTAGAATCGGCTCTAGCTGCTTTAGATGATCTAACGATATCTTTTTCTTGGTGCCACTCATGTGAGTGGGAAGCAGTGTTATCAATAATTTTGTAAGCATCAGTTTCGATTTTCTTCATAATAGAACCACCTGCTGCTATATCTATGTCTTTCCTTGTAGTGATGTCGCATCCTTGGTAGAATATTTGTACTATTTGACAGGTGTCTAAACCATATTGCGGACATCCTCTTAACAACTTTCCAAATCTAGTCCACGCCTCATATAGAGTTTCATTTGGCTTCTGTGTAAACGTAACAATTTCTCCTTGAAGTCTTACGGCTTTAGATGCAGGAAAGAATTGTTTAAGAAATTTTTCAACTAAAACGTCGCATGTATCAATCTCCCCTTCAGGTAACGATTCCAACCAATCTTTGGCTTCTCCCTTTAAAGTCCAGGGAAATAACATGAGATATATCTGTTCATCCTCAACTTCTCTTATTTTAAATAGTGTGCAGATCCTATTAAAGGTACGAAGATGTTCATTTGGATCTTCCTTTAGCGCACCACTAAATTGGCATTGATTAGTCACCATGTGTAAAATTTGTCATTTGATTTCATAATCTGGTGCATTAATGTCTGGATGAGTAATTGCGTGACCTTGGCCAGTGCGTTTAGCTCTCATTCGGTCTTCCATACTTAAAGGTTCCAGATTCTCCATAATTGAATTTGTTGAATCGGAATCACTAGAGGATTCTGATTTAATGGTTCGTTCCTCAACAATCTCTGTTTGAATGATTGGTGGTTCCGGAGGAAAGTTTAATGGTTCAGGATCTACGAATCGTTCCTGAGTATTCTCCGGATTCTCAATTGTGAGGCCGGGTTCAAAAAATGGATTATCGAAAATTTGAACTGGAGTACTTGGTCGACTGGATGACGATTCTAAAGAAAAATCAACGGCAGTAATATTTGCTAAATGTCTTGATCTAGTTACAGGTGGTGAACGTACAAAAGGTGGTGAATGTCTTGCTCGGTGCATTCACTGAATATCCTATTAGTTTTTAAAAGGAAAGAAAAATTATAATAAGTTATCCAATCAATAGACTTTTCTGATTTTGCCCACGTTTCGAATAGCCAAAAGATGCAGCAGAGGGGCAGGATTCGTTTGGTCTCAATATAATTGAGGACTGTTTGGCTCCAATAACCAGGTCCACGTACAAATCCAACTATTACTACGAACCAGAAAATTTTGATGTCTATCAATTTAACTACTTAAAATAAATTTTCGTAATTTTAAGAAATTTAGATAAGAAGTAGAATAAAAATCTATGTCCTAAAAACTAGAATAGCGAGAAATAAGAAAGAAAAAGAGTGCGTCGAAAAAGGTTGAAAAAGAAAAATGGTTGAAAAATAAAAGGTGACGGAAAAATAAAAGAAACTTATAACACTTAAAAACACTTGACTAACCTAACCTTATTACTACAACTAACTTAAAATTATAATCGCAAATTGAAATTACTAATTGGAATGATAATTGATACATAGGTAAAAGTCGTCTAAAAATATTAAAGCTTACAAGAAAAACTAAATCCCAAATGGAAATAACTTAAAAAGAAACTAAAACTTAAAAAGGCGTCGCAAAATTCTAAAGTACCTAAATCTTAGTCTAAAGAAAAAGCACTTAAGGGATTTTACGGCAAAGCCTAAAAATCTAGAAATAAAAATAACTATGGCAAAAACTATGAATTAAAAATAAATACGAGCGAAAAATACAAATATTACGCTAAAACTATTAAAAAGGGACAAAATATAAAAATATATAAAAAGTTGTAAAAATTACAATTTTTATAAAAATATTATTTTTATATTATTTATTTAATAAAACTTTTAATTTTACAATTTAAATAAACTAATTAAACTAAAAATACAAATTAATAAATAAAACTAAATTAATATATTAATTAACTAATAAACCCTAATTAGGGTTTTAATAATAATAATAATTAAAACATACTCCGTAATTAATGCAGTTGCAGTCTGGCGTGTCAGATGGGCTCATGCGATCGCATGAGTCCTAAACTATCCGGCCATGCGATCGCATGGGCTAGGGTTTCAGGCCACAGAGTGGGATGCTACAGTACCGGCCGAATTAAATTTTTTTTTTTTTCTGTTTTTGCTGTAAAATATAAAATATATTTATAAATTAAATAAAACTTATATTTTTACAAACTAAAAAAATAGAAATAAAGAAACTTTATAAAACTTAAATATTTACTGAAAGGATCCGAAACTAATCATCCGGACATCGTCCATATAGATTAAAAACGAATTACAATAGTTGATAACATCGCGAGGTACTTGACCTCTATATGATACATTTTACAAACGTTGCATTTATTTCTTAAAGGCAATCTATTATTACATCGAGAGTTGACATATTAGCCTAACATTTTATAACAACCAAATGATCTAATCTGCCATTTTCATAACAATAGTCTTTAATGAACTTCAATGACTCGAATGCAACGTCCTTGTATCATAGCTTAAATGGTCCCAAGTAGTATCCTTAACATGAGCTAATGCACAGCGGAAGACTTAATTCGTACCTGAGAATAACATGCTTTAAAACGTCAACATAAAGTTGGTGAGATATATAGGTTTGATGCTAGCAGCGTTATAACAATGGACCACAAGATTTCGTATATAATCATTTCAATAAAAATATTCTAAGTGGTTGAGCACTTGGTAACCATACTTAACATTTAATCACGTCGCATATTCCCTTTAATATGAAATCTTACTACACCGTACCAAGGTGTAGTCGCAAAACGAAGTACTGTGCAACCGTTGAATACTGGTCGTCCAGTCCGGTTGGGGTTGTCAGGCCCGATAGATCTATCAACAGGATTCGCGTTTACAATACCGCTGTAAATAACAGTTACCAAGCTACAGGGAAGTATGCCAGTGGTACAACTCAACGTAGAATATATTTTTCAGTTACTTGTGTCCATAACGTAAAACATAAAATACATGTATTCTCATCCCGAAATATTTAGAGTTTAAAAGTGGGACTATATACTCACTGTTGTCTCGAAGATATATATATTTTTGACTTGGTCTTCCGGTTGATATCACGAACCTATCCATATATAATATATCAATATATTTTCATTTTAAACAAACATCTCGTATATATATTTATAATACTTTTAATACTTTGAATAATTCCTTAGTCCGTAGTTAGCGTTTCGATGTTAGTAATTCAATTTTAATGGTTCATTTTTAGATGTTTAATATACCCGCAATAAATAAACCCCCAACGAAATAAATAAAACTCCCATAAAACCCCATCGTATATGTGTTGGTCGAGATTAATCTTGACCCATGGTACCGGTGTTGTCAAATGACGTGTTGCGTACATAAAGTACCGGTGTTGTCAAATGACGTGTTGCGTACAATCATGGGATCTTATGATTAATCTTCTCGTGTTGTTTACGGGTGATCCTGAACCATATGAAATTGAATTATGAGTACATATATATAAAATATCATGTTATCTTAGAAATATGTGATTTATATCTTTTTTTCCAATTGATCCCGTAGTTGAAATGATCTAGGATAACCAATTTTGTTTCGGTCATAGTTTCTTCGTTACAAGTCCGTTTTCGTTGATTCAAATTGCCATCTTCTTGGATCGAGTTCTTCTTTAAGACTATGAACTGTAAATACCTTGGTTTGTATTCAAAATCATACGGCATAAGTGAAACATTAGTGAAACATATGAAGTTAAACATTTTGTTACAAAAAAAAATCATTTAATGACCATTTTTCTAAAAATACTTATACTTTGAAAAACCAAGTTTTACCTTATTAAATTAGCATATATTTAAGTTATATTACAGGTCTTGAAGTATTTTAAAAGTTAAGTTAGAAGGATCTATTTAGTTTGCAAACAAGTTTGAAAACATTCAAACTATGTTCTTGTTGTTAAACTTTTGTACCACAAAATAAGATAGCTATATATATATGAATCGAACAAGGTTATGAACATAGATTCTACCTCAAGTTCCTTGGATAAGTTTGCTGTAAAAGAGGAGTAAGAAGCTAGAATCAAAAGGGTGATAGAAGTGGATGAAAGATTGGAAGTAAGTTGGTGTTCTTGGAAGGTTTTCTTGAAGTGTTTTTGTATGGTTTTCTTATGGTGTTTATGTAAGGTTTTTGAAGCTAGAGCTTCTTAGAACTTTACTGAATTGTTGAAGGTGTTTAAGGGTTATAAGTGTGTGTGTTTTAGCTAGGAGATTGAAGTAGTAAATGAATCAAAATGATGATACATATATACTCCTAAAAATGTGATCTTTAAGGATAACATGACAAAATTTTAGTTTGTAATCTTATGTATTTGTCAAACAATAATACAAAAGCAATTACCTTATACCTAGGGTAGTAACAAGGGCTGGTTAGGTGGTGATTTGATGTGTATATACCAATAGTAAATACGTATAGAAGCTAGGTATGATACGAGTACAAATACTCTAGATATACGTATAGAAATTTTGTGAAAAATGGAATGAGGATTCAAATATAGCTATCTTTTGTGAATACACTTATATGATTTTATGTATTTAAGTCTTAAAAGTGAGTAAATACATTACTTATACGATATATGTATAAACATTATAAGTCTTAAGTATTTATGTCAAATAACGTTACGTATAGTTATCGTTTTGAAAACTTAAGTTAGTAGTTTCAAAATATACTTATAACTTATAGTTTTTGATACAAAATAAGATATTAAAACATTCATTAATCATGTTAAATATGTATATATACATATATATACGCAAACGTATAATTATCATATATTGTATAGTTCGTGATATCGTCGGTCAAACTAGACGGTCAAACGTTGTGTAAAACTCTTTTCGGAAATATAAATCTCGACAATTTGGATTACTTATCATGTTGGTAAGTTTTAATTTATGTAAATATTAATCTTATAAGTATAGAACGATCGAAAAAAAATGCGGGTCAACTTTAGGGTTTTTGCTTATCGTGTCGGAACCATATAGAGATTAGAGTTTAAATTTGGTCGGAAATTTCCGGGTCGTTACAGTACCCATCCGTTAAAGAAATTTCGTCCTCGAAATTTGGTAGAGGTTGTCATAAATAACCATAGGAATGTTTTCATGACGAATATGAGGTAATAATGAAATTTTATCATTATTGAAAGATTTAGATAAAACGATTTGGTTATGTGAGACGCACGAGCGAAGCTATCACAAAAAAAAAAATGAAATGAGTAAATATGGAATCGTTTTTAATCGATGACGTGGTTTAGAATTGATTTCCGGGATTTAAGGGATTTAGGAAAAATCTTACGTAATAAGATTTGGTTATTCGGCGATCAGAATCTTCTTTGATTTAATGCGGTAATCTGTTTCGATTTCTCTGTCGGATATTTCACTATAAATCCACCCCTTCGTTTCCTTATTTTTCACAACTCGCATCTTCTACTCTTTCTCCTTAATTCCTACTTTAAGGTATCCTTTGAAATGCTTCATCCCGTTCTGATTTTTGTTATACTTCTAACTTTTATATCTTTCATTCTTCTCTTCCATCTACCGCCAGAAGAATCTATTCACTTTTATGATTTTCTTGGAATTATAATGTTTCTAATTCTCCCGTGTCTTTACGTCGCCATACGTATTGATATACATGGTTTGTAGTTTCTGGGTGGTTGTTGGGTTTGATATCTTTCCTTATACTTCGATGCTCCTGCTTCTGTTTTCCATAATCATTGTCATCCATAGTTAATATTCTCTCCTATTTGCTGTGATCTATACCCCAATTTCTATTTTGGGACTTTGTCCCTTCGTTTCTTCTTCCCGTCCTTGAGTCAAGCGATCAATAGTTCGGAATTCGTAGGTATAAAATTTGGAATGAACCTAGCTATTGGTTTTAGAATAAAATTGTAATGGCACGATCTTGATTCGTTAAATTACTCGAATATTCCGGAAAAATAGAACTATCAAGGTGATACGTTCTAATATGTTTGGAGACTTGATAGAATGTAAGAGCCGTGTAACATGGCACATGATGACGGTACTGTGAATCATCACATTCCATTAGAAACTTAACATGACTTACTGTAATATAATGAAGTTGATCAAGTTTCATTATATTATACTAATTCATGTATCAGTTCCCAACACTACTTCAAAACATTCCTATTTTAAACTTGAAGGTTTTAGAACTTAGAAACTAACACAGTTTCTTTTATATTGTAACGCAGATATTACGGAGAAATACATGATTTTGGATAAGAACAGTTGTGAGAATATCTCCAGAAATATGGAGGATATGTATAACAAAAGATATGAAGATATCTTATAATATCTAAGATAAGATGATGATGAAGAATATCATCGGGAAAGGTTTAGGATAAGGGGTAGGTTTTTTTTTTTTTTTACTAATGGTTTCAGCAAGCACTGAATCGTTTGAATCCTTTGAAAGCAGATTCAGTTCTTGTGATTTATCTACATCCTCCTTCATACTTTGCTCAATCCGTTTTCCAGTTCCAACTCTCCTCTTTTTCTAAGCTTTACCAATACAATGTACTTCATCATTAAACTTTTGACTGTTAAAGTCGTTTACAGTTTTTTTTTTTTTTTTTTTTTTTTTTTTTTTTTTCTGCTTCTTCAGCATTTCAAGAACTACTTCATAGTCCAGGATGTTTTTCAGAACTTCACATTCGAAAAATGTAATTCTTAGGGATAGTCGTTCTCGGTATAACTGGGAGAATTTCTACGAGATTTTCAAAATACTGATTGCGGGTTTCGCCAAAGAGATAACGAGTTGCTGGTACGTCTGCTGATGATGTTGTGAAAAAGGTTCTCCGGTAACAACGTCGAAAGGACAAAGTATAAATATCGAGATTATAATAGGAGTAGTCTCACTGAGAAGTCGAAGTGGAGCTGTGACAAAATTAGCTTCTTGAAAAGGAATCGTATGATTGTTTTTGATAATGAATGATAAGGAATTCGACGCGGATACGTTTTAACTATAACTTCGGTTTCGAAAATTTTTCAGGTGCATCACTGTATGCATAAATCTTTCTTCCGTAAACGAGGTGCGGCTGGTTCAACTTCTCGATCGAGGTGTTTTCAAGAATCATGAAAAGATTTGAATGAGGATTATAATTGTCGAAGTACAAATGAGGTTTAGGATGAAATCAAGTGGCAAAATTGAAGAATTGTTTAGTTTCATATGTTATAATCAACATTTTATTTCATTTTAATTGTCCAATGTTTCTTCTTTATGCCACTTGTTGGATTTGGATAGGTAAAAAAAAATTCAAATATGAAATTTAAATGGAAATGGTTATTCTGGGGTGAACGGATACGTATATCGATGGTTGTAAGTAAAATAACAAATGACCGTTGAATCAGATTCAAGAATGTACAATATAACTTATTAATGTGAATTCTAAATATTCCTCGGGTACTACCCACCCGTTAAAATATTTTCATCATTATTAGTTTGTACGAAGGAATTTTTAATTACTATCTTTATGAAAATATACTTGCATATATATTTTCTTCAGAGATAATCATAGATTTAATGAGTCAATAAGATAATAAACTCATTTGATTTATCGTTAATTCTAGATTACATAATCTCTAAGACTTTAGAAATTACATAATCGTCATACGATACGTAAAGCGAAGATAATCGATGTAGAACGATATATAGAACGAAGATCATACTCGAAGTACAGATATTGAGTCGTGTGATGTTGATATTCGAGATACAGATTGTGATGTTGAGATTTTGGGGGTGACAAGAGTACTGTCGGCGTTGATGATGGTGGTATAGATTATGCTGCTGGTGCTGCTGCTGGTGTTTGTAACCTTCGCACCGTATTTTCTAAAGCCACTACCCGAGCGCGAAGCTCGTTGACTTCTTCTATTATACCGGGATGATTGACGGTTGGAACGAGCGAATGAACAAGATTCGAAATATGGGATAGTATGTAATCATGACGAGATACTCTAGAAATGAGCGAGAAAATGGTGTTTCGAATAGGTTCACCGGTAAGTGCTTCAGGTTCATCGTTAAGAGGACAATTTGGTGGATGGAATGGATCACCTTCTTCTTGCCTCCAGAGATTTAGTATATTACGAACCCATCCCCAATTCATCCAAAATAGATGATGGGAAATTGGTTGATCCATTCCGGTGACGCTGTTCTCGGAGCTCGAATGGAAATCCATATCGGCGTAGCTATCGAAGTCGGAGGAATTCGAACTGGATGAAGAATCCATCTTGTATAGTCGGAGAAGTGAATTTTTGGTTTGGAATAGATTATAGGAGTTGGGTTTGGTACTCTTCAATACATAATTTACATATGTATATATAATATCAAAATCCCATGAATTACGGAGAATCTTTGAAATACGTCAGGCAATGTCTATAGTAACAGATACGCTAAGATATGAATTTTGTCTATACACTATCGATGCACTAAATGCAGTAAGACGTGTCTAGACTTAAGAATGATAAGCAGGCAGTTCCCTAAGGATGATAAGCAGATGATTTCCGACTAGGATTGATAAGCAAAACTTTTGACAGGCAGACACGGTCAAAGTCCAGACTCACTTAATGTATCCTAACAACTACTAGTTAGACACACTAATGCAAGGCCTGGTTCGCTAAGACCAACGCTCTGATACCAACTGAAAGGATCCGAAACTAATCATCCGGACATCGTCCATATAGATTAAAAACGAATTACAATAGTTGATAACATCGCGAGGTACTTGACCTCTATATGATACATTTTACAAACGTTGCATTTATTTCTTAAAGGCAATCTATTATTACATCGAGAGTTGACATATTAGCCTAACATTTTATAACAACCAAATGATCTAATCTGCCATTTTCATAACAATAGTCTTTAATGAACTTCAATGACTCGAATGCAACGTCCTTGTATCATAGCTTAAATGGTCCCAAGTAGTATCCTTAACATGAGCTAATGCACAGCGGAAGACTTAATTCGTACCTGAGAATAACATGCTTTAAAACGTCAACATAAAGTTGGTGAGATATATAGGTTTGATGCTAGCAGCGTTATAACAATGGACCACAAGATTTCGTATATAATCATTTCAATAAAAATATTCTAAGTGGTTGAGCACTTGGTAACCATACTTAACATTTAATCACGTCGCATATTCCCTTTAATATGAAATCTTACTACACCGTACCAAGGTGTAGTCGCAAAACGAAGTACTGTGCAACCGTTGAATACTGGTCGTCCAGTCCGGTTGGGGTTGTCAGGCCCGATAGATCTATCAACAGGATTCGCGTTTACAATACCGCTGTAAATAACAGTTACCAAGCTACAGGGAAGTATGCCAGTGGTACAACTCAACGTAGAATATATTTTTCAGTTACTTGTGTCCATAACGTAAAACATAAAATACATGTATTCTCATCCCGAAATATTTAGAGTTTAAAAGTGGGACTATATACTCACTGTTGTCTCGAAGATATATATATTTTTGACTTGGTCTTCCGGTTGATATCACGAACCTATCCATATATAATATATCAATATATTTTCATTTTAAACAAACATCTCGTATATATATTTATAATACTTTTAATACTTTGAATAATTCCTTAGTCCGTAGTTAGCGTTTCGATGTTAGTAATTCAATTTTAATGGTTCATTTTTAGATGTTTAATATACCCGCAATAAATAAACCCCCAACGAAATAAATAAAACTCCCATAAAACCCCATCGTATATGTGTTGGTCGAGATTAATCTTGACCCATGGTACCGGTGTTGTCAAATGACGTGTTGCGTACATAAAGTACCGGTGTTGTCAAATGACGTGTTGCGTACAATCATGGGATCTTATGATTAATCTTCTCGTGTTGTTTACGGGTGATCCTGAACCATATGAAATTGAATTATGAGTACATATATATAAAATATCATGTTATCTTAGAAATATGTGATTTATATCTTTTTTTCCAATTGATCCCGTAGTTGAAATGATCTAGGATAACCAATTTTGTTTCGGTCATAGTTTCTTCGTTACAAGTCCGTTTTCGTTGATTCAAATTGCCATCTTCTTGGATCGAGTTCTTCTTTAAGACTATGAACTGTAAATACCTTGGTTTGTATTCAAAATCATACGGCATAAGTGAAACATTAGTGAAACATATGAAGTTAAACATTTTGTTACAAAAAAAAATCATTTAATGACCATTTTTCTAAAAATACTTATACTTTGAAAAACCAAGTTTTACCTTATTAAATTAGCATATATTTAAGTTATATTACAGGTCTTGAAGTATTTTAAAAGTTAAGTTAGAAGGATCTATTTAGTTTGCAAACAAGTTTGAAAACATTCAAACTATGTTCTTGTTGTTAAACTTTTGTACCACAAAATAAGATAGCTATATATATATGAATCGAACAAGGTTATGAACATAGATTCTACCTCAAGTTCCTTGGATAAGTTTGCTGTAAAAGAGGAGTAAGAAGCTAGAATCAAAAGGGTGATAGAAGTGGATGAAAGATTGGAAGTAAGTTGGTGTTCTTGGAAGGTTTTCTTGAAGTGTTTTTGTATGGTTTTCTTATGGTGTTTATGTAAGGTTTTTGAAGCTAGAGCTTCTTAGAACTTTACTGAATTGTTGAAGGTGTTTAAGGGTTATAAGTGTGTGTGTTTTAGCTAGGAGATTGAAGTAGTAAATGAATCAAAATGATGATACATATATACTCCTAAAAATGTGATCTTTAAGGATAACATGACAAAATTTTAGTTTGTAATCTTATGTATTTGTCAAACAATAATACAAAAGCAATTACCTTATACCTAGGGTAGTAACAAGGGCTGGTTAGGTGGTGATTTGATGTGTATATACCAATAGTAAATACGTATAGAAGCTAGGTATGATACGAGTACAAATACTCTAGATATACGTATAGAAATTTTGTGAAAAATGGAATGAGGATTCAAATATAGCTATCTTTTGTGAATACACTTATATGATTTTATGTATTTAAGTCTTAAAAGTGAGTAAATACATTACTTATACGATATATGTATAAACATTATAAGTCTTAAGTATTTATGTCAAATAACGTTACGTATAGTTATCGTTTTGAAAACTTAAGTTAGTAGTTTCAAAATATACTTATAACTTATAGTTTTTGATACAAAATAAGATATTAAAACATTCATTAATCATGTTAAATATGTATATATACATATATATACGCAAACGTATAATTATCATATATTGTATAGTTCGTGATATCGTCGGTCAAACTAGACGGTCAAACGTTGTGTAAAACTCTTTTCGGAAATATAAATCTCGACAATTTGGATTACTTATCATGTTGGTAAGTTTTAATTTATGTAAATATTAATCTTATAAGTATAGAACGATCGAAAAAAAATGCGGGTCAACTTTAGGGTTTTTGCTTATCGTGTCGGAACCATATAGAGATTAGAGTTTAAATTTGGTCGGAAATTTCCGGGTCGTTACATTTACCAAACTCTTAAAAAAAATATTTATATTTTTGTGTTTCTTTTAATATTTTTGAATATTTAAAACGTATTTTTACAAAAGCGTACTAAAAATAAAAATCTTTTTTTTATATATTAGCGTTGCGCTTCCGGCTTTTAAGCTAGATTGATTCCCCGGCAGCGGCGCCAAAAATAACTTGATGTTATGCGAGGTGTACATAAAATACTATTAAATTTTACAAGGAAATACTATTAAATACGATACAATTTTACACAAGATATTTATTTATTTATAGAATGGATATACTTAAACCTTGCTACAACACTTATAGGCAGTGTACCTAATCGTACAGTAGTGTAGTTTTTAGTAAGTCCGGTTCGTTCCACAGGGAAAATCTTTAAACAAAGCTTAACGCTATATTAGTTTACTTTTATAAAAATGCAAATATATATATAAGTAATATTTTTATTATAAAGGGGGGTTTTTACCGTTTAATGACCGGTTTGTCGATTTTAAAACTTTAGTCGCAGTTAAAACCAAATGTAAAATAATAAATAAATACAAAACTTAATTTAAAGCGTAAAGTAAATAATAATAATGAAATTGCGAATAATAAAAGTGCGATAAAATAAACTTGCGATAAATAAAAAGTATGATAATTAAAAGTACAATTAAATACAATAACAATAAATAAAATGCAATAATTAGAAGTGCAATTAAATATAAAATAAAGGAAATAAAATATGAAATAAAAGAATTATGCTTATTTAAACTTCCGTAATCATGATGTTTGACGTGTTGATTTTTAGTTTATTCCCATGGGTTAATTGTCCTTTGTCCTGGATTATTTAATATGTCCGTCTGGTTTTTGTCCATAACAGTCCATCAGTCATAAATATAAAGTGCGAGTGTCCTCGTCAAAGTTATCCTTATACCCGAAGTTAAATATTCCAACTAATTGGGGACTTAAACTGTAACAAGATTTTAATACTTTGTTTAATAATTACACCAGGATGTCGACTGAGTGTAACCCAAGGTTTTAATATTTTGTTATCAATTATACCAAGTGTCCTTGTACATAATTTCACCCCTGTTTTAATTATTCTAGTGGCTATTAATCCATTCCCGTGTCCGGTTAAATGAACGATTATTCGTACATATAAATACCCCGCCCATCGTGTCCGATTGAGTGTATATGGTAATTTATAGGGACGCTCAATTGTAAATCTTTATATTAACATTAACAAACTATCATTTATTTAAACAAATATAAAACCCATTAATAGCCCATAGTCTAATTTCCACAAGTGTCGTTCCTTTGTCCAAACCCCAATTATGGTACAAAGCCCAATTACCCAATTTTAGTAATTAGCCCAACATCATGATTACTTCGGATTAAATAAGCATAATAATAACTTAGCTACGAGACATTAATGTAAAAAGGTTGAACATAACTTACAATGATTAAAAATAGTGTAGCGTTACACGGACAGAATTTCGACTTACACCCTTACAACATTCGCTAACATACCCTTATTATTAGAATTATAATTAAAATTAAAATTAAAATATAAATTATAAATATAAATATTACGTATGAATGGAGAAGAGAAAGATAGATGGATTTTGTGGTACACCAAAGCTCAATTTTTATAGGCATGTGGGCTGGAACTGGGGCTCATGCGATCGCATGGATTTATGCCTTCCAGGCCATGCGATCGCATGGCCAGCTGGGGAGGCTCACATTTGGTTGTTTTCTTCTGCCGACGGTTTTATAAATAAATATAATATATTAAATAATTATAAGAATTATTTAAATATTATATTATATTTATGTGCATAGTTGACTTGTAATTTTTAGTCCGTTGCTTCGAGCGTTGAGAGTTGACTCTGGTCCCGGTTCCGGATTTTCGAACGTCCTTGCGTACAATTTAATATCTTGTACTTTTTGTTTTGAATCTTGTACTCTTGTAATTTTGAGACGTTTCTTATCAATAATTGGAACCTCATTGATTGTATTTTGTACTTTTGAGCTTTTTGGTCGTTTGCGTCTTCAATTCGTCGAATCTGTCTTTTGTCTTCACCTTTTATTATTTAAGCGAATATCACTTGTAAATAGGACAATTGTAACTAAAAGCTTGTCTTTCTTGAGGAATAATGCTATGAAATATATGTTTGTTTTTAGCATTATCAGTAAACATGTCAACTAATTGCACTTTAGTAGGCACGAAGTATAATTCTACATCTCCCTTTTTCACATGGTCCTTGATAAAGTGATATCGAATATCTATGTGCTTTGTCTTAGAATTATGGACTGGATTGCTAGTAATTGCAATTGCATTTTGTGAATCACAGTATATCGAGGTCTTAGTGATCTTAAAGCCATAGTCTCATAGTTGAATTTGCATCCACAAAACTTGAGAACAACAGTGAGCTGCAGCAATATACTCAGACTCAGCTGTTGACAATGAAACACAGTTTTGTTTCTTGGATGACCAAACAACTAACCTATTCCCCAACATCTGAATTGATACATATGTGATTTTTCTATCAACATGACAACCGCCATGATCCGCATAAGTATAAGCAGTGAGATTGAAATCAGATCCATGAGGATACCGGATTCCAAGGTTAGGTGTACCTTTTAGCTATTGAAAAACTCTAACCACCGCTTTGGAGTGTGATTTCTTAGGGTTGGACTGAAAGCGGGCACAGACAGCTACAACAAGTGTAATGTTTGGTCAACTTGAAGTTAAGTACATTAGAGAGCCAACCATGCTTCGATAAAGAGTTATATTAAAGGGTTCCCCATTTTCATCAGCGTTTAACAAAGTCCTCATTGGGCTTGACATTGTTCTCAAAACAGTCTTTTTAAAAAGTTTTAGCATGTCATTAATATATTTTGTTTGACTGATAAAAATTCTATTTGGTAATTGTTTGACTTATAACCCCAAGAAGAAATTGAGCTGGTCAAGCATGCTCATTTCGAATTTGTTGGCCACAAGGTCACCAAATTCTTTGCATAAGGCGGGGGACGTGGAACCAAAAATAATATCATCAACGTAAATTTGAACCAAGAGAATGTGACCGTATTTTTTTATGAATGAAGAACATTGTATCAATTGTTCCACAAGAGAAGCCATTTTCCAGCAAATACTTTGTCAAGGTCTCGTACCATGCACGCGGTGCTTGCTTTAGACTGTACAGAGCTTTCTCCAAGTAGTAGACATGTATTGGATGAATAGAATTGACAAAGCCTTCTGGTTGATCAACGTAAACTTCCTCTTGAAGATTACCATCCAGAAAAGAAGTTTTGACATCCACTTAAAACACCGTGAACTTCATATGAGAAGCATAAGCAAGAAAATGACGAATAGCCTCTATCCTTGTAACCGGAGGAAATCTTTCATCGTAGTCAATACCCACTTGTTGTTGATAACCTTTGGTCACAAGACGTGCCTTATTTGGAACCATAACTCCATCAGAATCTTTTTTGTTGTTGAATATCCACTTAACCCCGATTGGTTGTTGACCCGCTGGTCTTGGAACTAATCGCCATACTTTCAAACGTTCAAATTGACCTATCTCTTCTTGCATTGCTATCACCAATTTGGATCAAGTAAGGCTTGAGCAACCGAAGTTGGTTCAATCTTACTAAGAAAGGCAATATATAAACACATATTCCGAGTAGCCCTTCAAGTTGAGAGTGGAGCAGTAGCATCACCAAGGATAAGATCAATCAGATGACTTTTAGTCCATCAGTTGGTATGTGGAAGAGGTCCTACATCAGTGGTATCCATTGAAACATCAACCGTTGTTGACGTTGAGCCATGATCCTCTTCTTCTGATGTAACATTGTCTAATGGGTATGTTTGAGTCTCTAGAGAAACAACTAGAATAGAATTGAGTGATGTATCTTGAACCAGATCAAGAGTATCATCAGGAGGTAGGAGGGAGGATGAAGAAGCAACAGGAAAGTTAAAAAGCCAGGTAAGGATCTGGTTTTGAACTGAGTTGTTCAAAAGCCATTCCCGATAACTCATCAAAACGAACATTGATACTTTCCTTGATCGTCTTTTTTCTTTTGTGATAAACACAATAAGCAACTTTGTTCGACGAGTAACCGAGAAATATGGTATGATCGCCATGAGCATCAAAATTTCTGAGGCTGTCAAAGTCGTTAAGAACATAGTATATACAACCAAATACACGAAAATATTTAATGTTTGAGCATCTACCATATAGCAACTCATAAGGAGTTTTATCAAAATGTTTGTTTATGATACAACGATTTTGGGTATAACATGCCATTGAGATGGCTACCCCCACATTTTCGGAGGTAGTTTGGAGTAGGAAAGCACCGTTCTAGCTGCCTCGCATAACGTACGATTACGTCATTCGACTACTCCATTCTGTTGAAGGGCAGCAGAGAACTGATGTTCAATGCCTTGGTCTTTCAAATAACTATCAAGCAGGTCATTCTTAAATTCCATCCCATTATCAGTTATGATGCTCTTAACATGTTTGTTAAAAGAGAGTTGAGTTTTCTTGATGATCAAGCATATTTTCACGAGGTCAAGGTGAACTTACGCTTGAGTGCATAGTAGGGTTTAAGGACTAACAACATTTGGACCTCCGACACTTAGTCGTGGATAACCCACATCGGTATCGTTTCGATTCAGACAGGGTGGTCGGTTTGTGAGTCCACCAACAACCTAGCATACGAGGTTGAGTGGCCCAAAGACATGAAGGTTTTATAGTTTGAGACATACCTAAAAGTCTTAGAGATCGTATGAAGCTTTGTTCGTACGATGAAGATTTGTATGCTGTGGTTTACGTATGAGTAAATGAATGAATGTGGTTTTAGGGTTTATGAGCTATGTATTTATAGCCTCATGAATTAGGGTTTTGGTAGAATCTCTTCCTTAATTAAATGCAATCTTATCCCAACTAACTTTCTTTATTTAAGGAAAAGAATCCGAATTGATTATACCGTACATTCTTCTAGAATGTACTGGACCCTTATGCAAGTATACGAAACTCGCATCAGATAGTATAGGTGCACGAGGTGCGGCTATACCCGTGTCAAATGATGGCAATTCGCGTGCGTTTTGGGGCTTTGGATGCGCAATCGGCATAGTCATGCGGATATGCGTATCATTAAGTCTCCCCAGTTCGATGTTATATACAATGAAAATTAGTGTATAACGTCGAACTAGTAAGAAAAAATGTACACATAATGAACTTTAACAACACCTTTTAACCAAATTAGCATACTTAATAGTTCCAATACAAATCCTAGTTGGATTTCAAATGTAACCGGACAGTGCATGAGGTTATTTAAATATATATGCGTAACCGGATACTGTATTAGCATTAAATGCAATGTATGCGTGCAGTCACCAGACTGTCTTTTCGGCTGCATTTCCTGCACCCGAGGTCACAACTGTCACTGTATACCGAAAAGGTAATGATTGTAATTATGCAACCGCCTGTTGATGCTAACGTGCACCGGACCTCTTAACAAAGTATTTTAGTTTAAGATTGATACACGTGTACGGCTACCATTATACCCTCGTTACTTTTTGACTCACGTATTTTCTCTATAAATAGCCTTTTGGCTTCTTCGTATCTCACAATCTTTTCCTTTTTAAATCATTCAACCCTCTTCATCTTCTCTGCAAAAACCTACTCTTGATCGTAAAAAAGGTATATCTCATACTCTTATATTTTGTATTTATGCTATGTAACCCTAGTTACAATTTTTATATATTTCTCATTTGTTGTTCTGATTTTTGGCGTTGTAGATGAAGTTGGAATCTTACGCCCCTAATACGACCACCGAATCTGCTAACCATTCCAGTTCACCGGTTAATCATTCACACACACTACCTTCACTATACCAAACTCCCGGTACTAGAGAGGTAGGCAACCATAAAAGGTTACATGACGAATGTATTAATTTCATCCGACGGCCTTTTAGTTGAATATCGACGTTTAGTTTTTTATACGCCATGTTTATCGTTTGCAGGTCCAAGTGGTGTAGCTCATTATTCCAAACGTGTATACCCAAATCCATATGATTTGTCTTTACTGATTCCGAATGCCAATGAGTTCATGAAGGTTCCTCCTCCAGTATTTGCACAACAATTTTCTTTTTTACAATCCTGTGCCCCTCAGCAATTGCAAAAGTTTTCTGCACTTTCACCTTCCGAAGAACTTTACATGGACATGCAATCGACCCTGTTCAACTTTGACAAGGACCTCAATCATTTGCAACTCAAATCTGCTGCGCTCGCTCATCCACCACCACCGTCATCGACAGAGACTTCCAAGATACATTCCTTGCAACTAGAAAATGCAAAGCTAACTGCCCAGCTCGCGGTTGCGGTAACCGTGCACGTGCAGGCAGAAGAGCGGATCAATGTTATGATGTTTAAAAGGCAACAGGAGGAAGATCAGCATGTTGCGGATAAGAGGTTTATGGAGTTCGAGATTGCGTCTCTTTCTGCCAAACTGAAGGAAGCGGAGGGCCATGTTGTGTTTTTAAATGAAAGTTTTAGCGACTGGATTTCAGCCCAAGAATCATGGGGTGCCAAGAATGGTGTTATAAAGGCGGAATATGACATTCTCCTTCAGGGCCTTCCAACAATAATCCAACATGCGCTTAACTGCAAAGCAGTCGAGCAGCATTTTGGCGCAGCTATGGTTGCTGCTCGCGCCTATGAGCGCACCCTTTTCTGGAATGTCATCTGCCGGGAAATGTTCGTACCCCTCGTGATTCCCCCCAATATTGCTGAGTTGCTCTTCGATGGAGCCAAGGAAAAATGTGAGGAAGCTTCTTCCCAACTTTAACAAATCTCGATCCCCCATCTTCAATTTCTCATTAAAAATCCTACCATCTCTGCGCAGGAGATAATTACTGACAAACTCGATTGAGTTTGTGAAGTTACCCTGGATGGATACTATTCATCCATCCTTAGGTGGCTTGTTTTTTTGCTAGTGAGGGATGGGCCTTGCAGTCTTGGAGGTTTTGCATCCCTATATTATATTTTCCTTTTTTGTTTACAGCGGAGTATGCGTCTGATCGCTGTGTGCGAGGATGGCATATTCCCCTGAGCATAGGGCAAACGTTCCAGCCAATGCCACCCACCCCCCCTTTTTTTTTATTAGCTTATATTAGGTCAAATTTTGGTACATGTCCCGCTTTTATGCTAAGCGGTTGACTTTATATTCTCTAACTATAATCTGTTAGCTTGTGATTGAATATAATTTGACATCTTTTTTAGTTAAAGTGCATTTATTGTTTTTTTACGAAATCACTACGGTGGTTATAATGATTTGTTACAACCTTATGCATTCAATAACTCTTTTGTAGAATAAATTCCATGACTTCATGACGGGAGTGACCCTTCAATCGTTTCATGATCTTTTTATTTGTATGCCAACAACCCAATGTTGTACGCAACAGTAAGCAAACCAATGCTTATAAGTTTATACACAAGACTTTTATAAAAAATTTTATAAGTATGTACGCGTATACAATTCAATGCAATTTACCCGTACTATAGACAAACCAATGTCTATACTCGAGAGTCTTTCGGCCACGCCAATGTCCGGGTTATTTAAACAAGTAAACCAAACTTGTGTTTTATAGTCTAGACTGTGCAAGTCTCCGTCTTGTGCGGTATACGAGTGTTTGAAACAATCCAATGTTTTACTACTGTCACCATTAAAAATAGTATTAGTAACCAAACTAAACTATGCCACTTGAGACTCGGAGTATGTCCCTGTGCAGCTTAAGGGGCATGCAATCAACAAATGTAAAAATGCACAAGTTATTGTCTTAAATTGCATAATTCAATTTATTTCAAACATATCACTTGACTAACACTTAGCTGTCATGTTTACAATGGAAAATAAAAATTCATATAATAAAAACTTAAAACAGATGTCTGGGGTGATCAATCCCTCTGCAGTTTTTTCATATATAGCATCGTTTCAGTGTTTGCGCATGCCAGGTGCGCTTTATTGCTTTTCCATCTAAACTTGCTAGATGATACACCCCTGTATCACTTACGCCAATAACCTTGTACGGTCCTTACCATTTAGGTCCAAGTTTACCCGTGTCCTCTGCTCTGCTTGCTTCATTTTTTGGCCACACCAAGTCATCCAATTGGAAAGATAATGGTTGTACGTGCTTATTATAGTAGCTTGCGATTCTTTGCTTGTTGATTGCTTCTTTTATAGCCACCATTTCTCTTCATTCTTCAACTATGTTTAGATTTTCATGCAGTTCTTCGCTATTGCTACTTTCATCGAAGGAAGCTATGCGCAGAGTTGGCACATTTATTTCGGCGGGTATTACAGCCTCGGACTGGTACACCAAGCTAAAAGGTGTTTCATTAGTTTCACCTTTTGGAGTTGTGCGGTGTGCCCACAATACGTTAGGCAGCTCATCTATCCAACCCCTTAGACACAATCCAAGCCTTGCTTTGATTCCTAACACGATGTCCCAATTCGTGACCTCACACTGATTGTTTGCCTGAGGATGAGCGAATGATGTAAATGGTTGCTTTATATTCAGTTCTTGACACCAATCACTGAATATATTACCTTCAAACTGGGTGCCATTGTCGCTTACTATTTCATTTGGTATTCCAAACCGACAGACGATGTTTCCCCATACGAAATTTCGGATTTGCTTGCCCGAAATTGTTTTCAGCGGTTTGGCGTCTACCCACTTCGTAAAATAATCAATGGCCACTACCAGAAACTTTAAACCCCCAGGTCCTGCAGGGAATGGCCCCACTATGTCGATTGCCCATTTGTAGAATGGGCATGGAGAAGCGACCGGTATCATTGGATGTCGCGGAGCCTTGCTTACCGGTGCGTGAAGCTAACACGAATGACATTTGCGTATCACTTCTGCAGCATCTCTGTACATTGACAGCCAGTAGTATCCGAGCCGCATTATTTTGGACGCAACTGTTTTGTGTCATGAGTGCAAAGCGCACATTCCTTCGTGCACTTCCCGTATGATTGATTCTGCTTGAGTTGGATTAAGATACCGCAAATGGGGTCACAGAAAAGATTTTTTGTATAAAATTCCGTTGTCTAACAAATATATTGGTTCTTTCATCTTAATCTTTCTTGCTTCAACTGAATCTATTGGCAATGTACCTTTGTTTAGAAATTCTACTATTGGTGTCATCCAACTCTGCTCCTCTTCTTCAACTGCGGTGGATACACTGTCTTCCTCAATAGATTTTACTTTAACTTACTCAACCCAAATTTCTTTCTTAAAATGGCTGAATGTTAAGGCGGCTAACTTACTGAGTGCGTCCTCCTTTTTGTTCATCGTTCTTGAAACCTGAGTTATCTGGAATAAGTCAAAGTCTACCGTCAGTTCTTGCACAAGTTTTAGATATTTTTGCATCGATTCATCATGTGCCTCAAATATTTCGTTGAATTGGTTTGCAACTAACTGCGAATCAACATATACTAACAGTTCTTTTATCTTCAAATATTTTGCTACCCACATTCCAGATAACAACGCTTCATACTCAGCTTCATTGGTTGTGACGGGGAAGTTAAATCGTAGCGCGAAGGTATATTCTTCTCCCTCTGGACTTTTTAGGACTATGCCTGCCCTTGCGCCTTTTGGACCACAAGCCCCATCTGTGTGCATCTCCCACAACTGTTCGGGCGGAGGTGGTATTTCTTTTGATTCCTGCGAGACTTCGATATCCCCGACTGTTTCAGCCAGATAATCTACTAGGACTTGTCCTTTTACCGCACTTCTTGGTGAGAAGCTTATCTCATGCTCTCCCAATTCAATAGCCCATTTGGCCATGCGACTAGAAATTTCTTGTTTATATAGCACCTGCTCAACAAGTATGAGCGAATGTAAATTTGCTAGAATTTATCAAGCAATTTTATGCTTGTTGACAACACATTGTTGTTTGTCATACCTGCTTTATTGGCCGATCTGTTAGGACCATTATTGGATGTGCTTGGAAATATCTCCTTAAGCATCTAGCCGTATGCACAAGCGCATAAACCAGTTTTTCAATTGCAGGATAGTTTAATTGGCTCCCTGTTAAGGCTTTGCTAGCAAAATATACAGGCATTTGTACCTGTCCGCACAACATAATTATATAATTTTAAATGTCTACTGATTGACAATTAGCTATTTTTAAGTTTATAGTGCGTACCTGTCCCCTGTACGCTATCAATACTGAACTTATTGCTTCTTTCGATGCTGCTAAGTATAGTATCAACATTTCACCCGCAATCGGCGCAGTCATTGTTGGCAACTCTTTCAACAACTTTTTCATTTCCTGAAACGCCACTTCTGCTTCCTCCGTCCATTTGAAATATGTTTTCTTTAAACAATTCTTTAATGTTCTGAAAAAGGGATCTGCGGATTTTGATAAGAACCTTGTTAATTCCGCCAACTTACCCGTTAAACTTTGCACCTCCTTTTTATTTCAGGGTGACGGTATATTCTCGATTGCCTCTATTTTTTTGGATTTGCACATATCCCGCGCTCAGTTATTATATGACTAAGAAACTTTCCTTCTTCTTCTCCAAAACTGTACTTCGACTGGTTGAGCTTCATATTAATCTTCCTTAACGATGCAAACATTTCTAATATGTCTTCCAACAAACCTTGCTCTGTTATGCTCTTTATAACTAAGTCATCAATGTATGCTTCTAAATTTCTGCCAATCTGACCTTTGAAAGCCTCGTCTATTACCCGTTGGTATGTTGCTCCAGCGTTTTTTAAACCAAATGGCATCTTGTTATAGTAGTATATGCCCTGGCTTGTGTGAAAATCAGTTTTGTCCTCATCGTCTGCTGCCATCTGTATCTGATGGTATCCTTTGTACGCATCCAAAAAACATTTGTACCGGAAGCCAGCTAGCGACTCAACTTTCTAGTCTATTTCTGGTAGAGAATAATTGTCTTTGGGACAGGCTTTATTGATATCCGTGAAGTCAACACACATGCACCAAGACCCGTCAAGCTTTTTTACCAGTACAGGGTTTGCTACCCATGTTTGGTAGCTTACTTCTCGTAATATGTTTGCTTTGACCAACTTATCGACTTCTGCCTTCAACCATTCGCTTCTTTCTGGTGCCATAACGCGTTTCTTTTGTCGCACTGGCGTCAAACTTGGATTTGCGTTGTTTATGCTCAGCAATTTCTCTTGGTATGCCTGTCATGTCTGCTTCTTTCCATGCAAAGACATCTGTATTAGAAGCTAATATATTACGAAGCTTAAACTTTGTCTCATCGGACAATCCTCCGCCAATTTTAATTTTTTGTTCTGGATGTCGCGGATTTGCGATGATCATGCAGCTTCGAAGCTGATCTGCCTCACTTGGCAGTTTTTCTGCTTGTTCCACAGCCGTGACGCTTGTATCTTGTTTCTCTGACCTTATCGTTGCAATTCCTAATGGTGTTGGAAACTTGATAAGGCCATGCACTGTGGAAGGGATAGCTGCCAATTTTTGCAAAGTTTTGCGTCCTAATAGCGCATTATATTTTGAGTAAGAACTTACGACAGCAAATTCTATTGTTCTACTCCTTACTACTTCCTTATTATCATCATCTACCAGCTCCAGTTCTAATTCAATGATCCCGATTGGCCATGCGGACTCCCCAGAAAATCCTGATAATGCGATGTTAGGGGCCACTAGCTTGGCTCGCACAGCCCCTGGCAGCAAGCAAAAACAATGTTCGTACATTATATCAACACCGTAATCGGTGTCTATATGCAGTCGCTTGATGATGTACCCGCAGTTTTTTACACGTCCTTTAATTGTGATGGGCACATCCAAGGGTTCCTGTGCTATAGCCGGGAACATGATGGGAGTGTTTTCCTATTCTTCAGATACTTCTAACTTGCGTCTATGATTTTTTCGTCCGCTGATTACCATATTTATTGTTTTATCCGTTTCCTTTCCCTCATTCTTCTTTTGCCACAGATATTCCTTTTCTCCTTTTGGCTTATCGATTGGTGCTCTTGCACTTTTCTTCAGGTGTTGCAATCTTCCTATTTTGAGTTCAGCAACTACCTTTTCGATTAAATCCCGACATTCGTTGGTTTCATGACCGTACTCATCATGAAAATCACAAAATTTACTTTTGTCTCTATTCCCATACTTTGACAAAGGCACTGGGGGTCGAAGCTTTTGTATACTGCCTCTGTAGGCAAAATTTCTTTTGGTGTTTTTGTGAGGTCTTTTATTAACGCAACATTCTCGGTGTGGCTGCTTTTAAACCTCTGACTTCCTCCCCCTTTGTTGTAGTTGAATTTACGATACTTGTCATTATGATAGTTACCACTCCTGGGTTGCCCATTACAACCATAACGCCTGCCAGACTCTGACCCTCTTCCTTGCACTCAATAATAATCATCGTCGATGTCCATACTTGAAGAGGTACTTCCGCAATTCTTTTTTATGTCTTCTTGTGCCGGCATGTAATCATGCGTGTGACGACCTGGAAATTTCAGATCAATTTTAAACTTAATCTTTTTATGATTTCGAAAGGATAAGCAAAGTTTGTAATATTGAGTCTCAAAATTTTGAAATATTTCATATATTCAATTGACCTTCGACTGTTCCTGACGATTCACGAGTAATTATTGGTAAATAGATATGTATATATTTAATATATATTAATTTAAAATGTTATATGATTTAATTATTAGAATTTATTATGTAAAATAAAATAAAATAAATATTGTAATAATTGTTATTTAAAATATATCAATATGTATAATTGAAGAATGTTAAATATATATGTGATTTCGAACTTATTTAGTAACAACGTTGATCCGAAAATAAGATATATAAATGATAGCTTTATTAAAAATATCTTTAAAATCTATTTGATAAAATTTATTACTCTATACCTAATTTTTATTTTTTTTTACATTTCTACAAGTTAAATTTTTAATATGTAAATTATAATACACTTATATTTGTATTTTGTTGAAATTTTAAAGTACACATTAGTTAACAATTTTCTTAAAAAAAAAAAAAAGCATTGTCATTATACGTTGATTAACAAATGACCATTGAATGTACATGTTGAATCATTTACTTTTAAACGAATTTTGATATACGCTTTTGAATTATTTGTTTGTATTATGTATGAAATGATATCAAATAGATATATGTCGATAGAATCCTAATAAGATATATGATGGCTTCACTAATTGTAATTAGATATTCTCTTATTACTATTTTTGATTGATCTCCAATTGATAGATTAGTACACTCGTGATATGAATTATGATTGTAATTCACTATGCCTGATTGAAGTAGTTGAGTTTATTACGTTACTTTCTGTCAAATTCTACTATCATATATAAATATAATATATACTTATACACATTCATGCATCTCTCCGTAAAACAAATACCCACCAGCTGGTCAAGATTTTACAACCCAAAAACCATCTCCTTTGTTTTTCTTCCTATTATTTTTTTCTGTTTCTTGATCCACTAAAACCATAACCAACATCTTCGATCCCTGCTACTACTTCGAGCTAAGTACTGATGCCCACGAGTATTGTTTCTATTTGAGAACCTTTGTAATTGCTGCTGTCCAACCATCAAAAACCACCATGGCCATCACCTTAAATCATTTAACACCACCAAGAACCATCTCCAGTTACCTTCATCTTCTTCTTTCGACTGACCACCCATCAACCACTTTAAACCACCATTAGAACCCGCCACTCTACCACTACCATCTCAAACCTTGAATCAACCCACAACTCCAACTCAATCACCACTTCAACCGAGAACAAACCCCACTTTCATCCCTCCCTCTCCTCATCAAAAAACAATCAACACCAATAATTGTAAAATGTTGTTACACGTAATTATGTGTTTCTTTTGCACATGACCAAGAAGACCACCACCCTCATCATTTTATGGGAAATCCATTTAAACACTGCCACTGTCGACCCATAAATTACATTTAAACATTGTACAATCACTACACTAAATCGCTCCATTAAAACAACATTTCTTCATCTTTTTCTTTACTTTTTTTTGTGAACTCAGAAATCATGTCACCCTTCATCATATCTACAAACCCATTTTTATGTTTTCTCTGTAATTGTCTCTACAGCCCTGCAGCTGCTAATCACACTTGTTTCGACTTCTTTTTCTTCTTCTGTTCGCTGCTGCAGCTCCTCGAAAACCATCCATCTGCCATATATTTTTTCTCTGATATAATCAAAGTAACCAACAACATAATAACCATTTATTTATGGTCTCAACCAAAACCAAACACCATCAACATAGCCACCACCATCTGCTCGAACATCATCTGCTATCCTTGATTCTGTTTACTGTACAAATGGTGAATCAATAAATTCTTCAAACAACGAAACTATCACCATCAGAGAATTGGCGTATCTAACCAAACGCATCAGGCAGTTTTGTTAACAATAAAAAAAATCAATTCATCTTAATTTAATCGATAAAACATATATCAGTTTTGATTATAAAATTATAATATAATCTAAATTGAAAAGTAAGAGACGTTACTGAAATCGATTTCCATCTAATTGATTTCTGAGGAAGGCTTCGATTGCCCTTGATAACCCTAATTTTTGTTGCTGATCGATCAATGATGAGTCATGTGCGAACCTAAATCTTGTTTTCCTGATTGAATTCTTCGATTGATCCTGATGGTTCCAATGAACTAATTGTCGATTGCTGTTGGAAATTGCTTGTCGGTTTCATAATCGTATGAGGTGTATGATTGAATCAAAGTCGAACTAGTTGTGGATCATGGTTACAGTGAAGACTCGATGATACCTTGGATCAAGATAATACCGATTGAAACCCATCATATTTCTGTTGGGCCGGGTATTGGGGTGTCTATTTGGGCCGAGACCCGTGTTATGTTCTTTTTATTTAGCCAGATGATTAATGATGATGATTTGGGTTTGAAGAAGAAGGAGAAAACAAGTAGTGGGTTAAATAATTTAATTTACGGGTTTAGAACAGAAAATTAAGCAGCGGAGCTGTGGTTTGGGTGTGTTTATGTTGAGCGAGAGGTTGCGAGTTCGAGCCCTGTCTAGGGCATTTTTTTTTTGGGAAAAGCTTTAAGGTAGTTCTTCTTCTTCTTCTTATTATTATTATTATTATTATTATTATTATTATTATTATTATCATTATTATTATTATTATTATTATTATTATGTTATCATTGTGTTAATAATTGTTATCGCCAAAAATAATATTATGAATACTATTATCATTATTGTTAACTTAGTTATTATTAGAATAAGTATTATTATTATTATTATTATTATTATTATTATTATTATTATTATTATTATTATTATTATTATTATTATTATTATTATTATTATTATTATTATTATTATTATGATTAAAAAAATATTGTTATTATATATTCATTAATATTGTTATTATTATGGTTATCTATATCAAAATCAATAAAAGTTTTGATGACGTTGTTAAAGATATAAGCATGAAAAGAAAGATTATGTATATAAATATATATTTAATTCATATAACTTAACTATATTGATATCTAAAGATAAAATGAAAATAATAAAATTATTGTTAGTAACATATGTATTATTATAAATATTATCATTATTATTAATAGGATTATCGTTATTAACATCGTTATTATTATTATCATTATGATTTTTTTTTAAAACTATTATTTTGTTTTCATTAAACTATCATTATTAATATTATCAACATTATCTGTACCAATATTGCTAAAAATAATTATGTTTATAAAAATAACAGTTTTAAAGATATTATTAAGGATTGTAAGTATGTTTTAATCATATTAACAAAGTTTATATAAATATTCATATATAACATATTAGGTATTTTCATTAAAATGCTAATCAAATATATACTAATATAACTATATAAATATTAAACATTTTGAATATATACACAAACTAAATAAGTATAATATATAAATTAAGATATAACATATAAACTTGTTCGATTACGATTATATATTTTAATATATATACAAATGATATAGGTTCGTGAATCCAAGGCCAACCTTGCATTGTTCAGTATCGTTGTATGAATATTTTTACTACAAAATATCGTATGGTGAGTTTCATTTGCTCCCTTTTTAAATGCTTTTGCAATATATATTTTTGGGACTGAGAATACATGCGCTGCTTTTATAAATGTTTTACAAAATAGACACAAGTAATCGAAACTACATTCTATGGTTGGATTATCGAATCGAATATCACCCCTTTTAGCTTGGTAGCCTAAGAATTATGGAACAGACACCCTAATTGACGCGAATCCTAAAGGAAGATCAACGGGCACTAACTCCCCCATACTGGAAAATGGTATGCTTTAGTACTTTGAGTTATTAATACAGATGGATTTCTATTTTGGGGATATTCAATATGCATTATGTTAACGTCAGTTACCAGGTTTTCAATCCATATGAATGATTTTTAAACACTTGCGAGTGTATGATTATTGAATAAAGGAATTCTTGTGGTCGATTAAAATTATGGAAATGAATGATTATGATAAACTAATGAACTCACTAACCTTTTGGTTGACACTTTAAGGCATGTTTATTCTCAGGTATGAAAGAAATCTTCCGTTGTGCATTTGCTCACTTTAGAGATATTACTTGGAGTCATTCATGACATATTTCAAAAGACGTTACATTCGAGTCGTTGAGTTCATCAAGATTATTATTAAGTCGGTGATAGTTGGATATATTATGAAATGGTATGCATGCCGGTCAACTTTATATGAAATGAAAGTTTGTCTTTTAAAAGCGAATGCAATGTTTGTAAAATGTATCTTATAGAGGTCAAGTATCTCGCGATGTAACCAAATTTAATGTATTCGTCCAGATAGATTAGGACGGGGCATGAAAGTTGGTATCAGAGCGGTGGTCTTAGCGAACCAGGTCTTGCATTAGTGTGTCTAACTGATAGTTACTTAGATGCATTAGTGAGTCTGGACTTCGACCGTGTCTGCATGTCAAAAGTTTTGCTTATCAATTAGTGTCGAAAATTATTTGCTTATCATCCTTAAAGTCTAGACACGTCTTACTGCCTCTATTGCATAGACAGTGTATAGATGAATTCATATCTTAGCGTATATGTTATTGTTACCTTTGCCTGACAGCTTCTGTAGATTCCTCCGTAACTTATGGGATTTTAGTATTATATATGCATATGTAAATTATGTATTGCAGGGTACTAATCTACATCCTATAATCTATTTCTTATCGAAAATCCGTCATCTGATCGTACGAGATGAATCCCTCAACCAGTTATAATTCCTCGGATTCTGACAGCTATTCTGACATGAGTTTCACCTAAGCTCCGAAAGCAGTGTCACCAGAATGAATCAACCAATCAGCCATCCCCAATTCATCTGATGGGTTCGTAGTCGACTTAATCAATGGAGACGCGAAGAAGGTGATCCTTTCCACCAACCAAATCACCCTCTTGGCGATGAACCTAAAGCACTTACCGGTGAACCTGTTCGTAATACTATTTTCTCTCTCATTTTCAGAGTATCCCGTCACGATTATATACTATCTCGAATTTTAGATTTTATTCGTCCTCTCGTTCCGACCGATAATCATCCCGGAATAATAGAAGAAGTCAACGAACTTCGCGCTCGAGTAATCAATTTGGAGAATATGGTGCAAAATTTACCAGCTTCAGCAACATCACCGACACCAACAGTACCACCAGCAACAATATCTGCATCACCCGCCTCAACATCACAATCTGTACCTCGAGCATAATCATCCTTCTACATGACGTTCTACATTATTTATCTTCGTATGACATGACTATTATGTAATCTCTAATGTTCAAGAGATTATATATTCTTGTTCTAATGGTAAATCAAATGAGTTTAATATCATATTGACTCATTAAATCCATGATTACATCTGAAGAGAATATATATGTAAGTATATTTTCATGAAGATTGTAATTAAAATTTTTTTTATACAAACGATTAATGGTGAAAATATTTTAACGGGTAGGTAATACCCGAGAAATATTTAGATTTCACATTAATAAGTTGCACTGTACATTCTTCGAATCTGATTCAACAGTCATTTACTATCCTACTTACACCCACAGATATACGTATCCATTCATCGCAGGATAATCATTTTCATTCAATTTCATATTTGAATTTTGATCTATCAGAATCCAACAAGTGGCATAATGAAGAAAACATTGGACAAAAAATAAAATTTGTTAGAAACAAACAAATTAACTATGAGAAATTTTGTTAAGAATCTACGCTAACTGTTCCTAGCTAACTGTTTTTAGCTAACTGATTACATTTTATTTATCGCAATTTAATTATCGCAATTTATATTCTCGTAATTTTATTTATCGTCATTTAATTTCTGTTATTTATTTTACACACTTTAATTATCGGGATACGTATACAAGGTTTTGACATATCATATCGACGCATCTATATATATTATTTGGAATAACCATAGACACTCTATATGCAGTAATGCTGGAGTTAGTTATACAGGGTTGAGGTTGATTCTATAATAATATATATACTTTGAGTTGTGATCGAGTCTGAGATATGTACACGGGTCACGATACGTATTAATTAATTCAAATATTATAAACTATATATGAATTATTGAGTTAGTAACTGTGGACTGCTAACTGTGGACTACCAAGATTGGACAATTAAAATAAATTAAAATATTGATTATAACATATGAAACTAAACAATTCTTCAAATTTGCCACTTGATTCATCTTAAATCTCATTTGTATCTTGACGATTACATTCTGCGTTCAAACCTTCATGATTCTTGAAAACATCTCAATCGAGAAGATGAACCAACCCCACTTCGTCTATGGAAGGAAAGATTTACGCATATAGTTATGCACCTGAAAAACTCTCGGGAACTGAGTAAACGCTTAACATGTAGCTGTACTAATTCCTTTAGCATTATTATTACCCAAAATAACTTTGCAACTACTGTTCGAGATAGCCAGTTTTGTCACAGCTCCAGCAAGTTAACTTCGACCTTTCATTCGAAACAACCATATTATAACCTTGATATATATGCGTGCTCATTTATTGTTACCGAAGAACCTTTTATATTCCACCATATTACCGGCATATGTACCAGCAATTTCATTGCTCCTAGCTTAAATCTCTTCGACAAATCACTATATTTATCAATTGAAGTCTTATCATAAACTCATTGGTATCTTGTAACGAGAATTGCCATACCAAGTATCTGGAAATCAGCAATCAGTATTTTGAATCTCGCAGCATTTCTACATCAAAAGTTATATATACATATAACATCTATCTCTTAGAATTATGATCTCTCATTCCGAAACTCTGAACAGTACTCTAGTCTACGAACCAGTTCTTTGAATTTTGAGGAAGCTGATAAAGCAGCAAAAACTGACGATGACTTTAACAGTCAAAAGTATGATGATAAAGAATGGAGTGTTGGAAATGCTCAATAGAAAAATTAGTACCGAAAAGTGAATTGAGCAAACCATGAGGGAGACTCCGAACAAATCACAAAGACTAAATCTTCCTCCAAAGAATCCAAATGATTTAGTATCTGCTGAAGTTATTAACGAATACCTTGCTCATAACTTTAAATCTTTAAGAACGAATTTTCTTCATCATCCTTCGATATTAGAAATTCTAAGATATCATCGTATCTTTCATTATAAATATCCTCGATAATTCATAAGATATTTTCAAAACTATTCTTATCTGAAATCATTTATCTCTTCGCGTTATCTGTATTACATCATAAAGGAAACTGTTTAGTTTCAATATTTTGTAAACCTTCGAGTTTAAATTATGAATGTTTTTGAAGTAGTGTTAGAAATTGATGCATGAGTTAGTATAATATAATGACACTTGATCAACGTGATTATATTACAGTAAGTCATGCTGAGATTCTAATGGAACGTGATGATTCACAGATCATAACGTCATCATGTGCCATGTTACATGACTCGTACATTCTACTGAATCTTCAAACATATCAAGAACATATCTTCCTGATAATTCTATCTTTTCTCTTGAATTCTGGTAATTTAACCAATCAAGATCGTGCTATTACAATTTCTCTCTTAGAACATTAATCATGTTCATTTGAAATTTCATATCTATGAAATTTGGACCATTATTCGCTTGACTTAAAGTCGGGAAGAAAAAACAAAAGAATGGAACCCCAAAATATAAAGGTAACAAAGGGAGTGGATTTATAGTGAAAAATCCGACAGAGCAATCGGAATAAATCATCACATTTAATCAAAGAGGATTCTAATTTTTTTTTAAGAATCAAATCTTATTATGAAGATTTTCACTAAATTCCTTGAATTCTGGGAAATCAACAGTGGTTATGTTTACTCTTTTCACTCTTTTGTGATAATTTCACTCGTACTCTACACATAAATCAAATTAATTTGTCTTTAATACTCAATGATGATAAAACTCAAATTTTCAGCTCGTATGCGTCATGAAAACATATTTATTGTTAGCCATGACCATCTCAATCAAATTTCGGAACGAAATTTCTTTAACGGGTAGGTACTGTGATGACCTGGAAATTTCCGATCAATTTTAAATTTAATCTTTTTATGATTTCGAAATGATAAGCAAAGTTTGTAATATTGAGTCTCAAAATTTTGAAATATTTCATATATTCAATTGACCTTCGACTGTTCCTGACGATTCACGAGTAATTATTGGTAAATAGATATGTACATATTTAATATATATTAATTTGAAATGTTATATGATTCAATTATTAGAATTTACTATGTAAAATAAAATAAAATAAATATTGTAATAATTGTTATTTAAAATATATCAATACAGTGAAACCTCTATAAATTAATAATGTTGGGACCGAGATATTTTATTAATTTAGCGAGATATTATTATATCGATTAATTAATAAATTATTAATTTAAAAAATTGACTTTTATTTGTGAGCAAGTCTCAAATTAATGCAGCAAAATTCGAAATTACCATGTCCATTCTCTTTACCTATTTGAATAAAACATAAACAATGACCTTCAAATTTCTCATGTATGTACATTCACACATTAATAAACTTGTCAAGCTCGATATACATTGGAATTTAAAAAAAAATAGTAATAATTAATTTATAGTTTCAATGGGACCAATATATTTACATTGGGGTTTCAAAAAAATTATTATCTTATTATTTTATCGATTGGGGTCCAATTTTGTACTGGTCCCAAGTTGGGACCGGACAAATTATTAATTTTATCGATGTTATTAATTTATCGAGTATTAAATTACAGAGATTTTACTGTATGTATAATTGAAGAATGTTAAATATATATGTGATTTTGAACTTATTTAGTAACAACGTTGATCCAAAAATAAGATATATAAATGATAGCTTTATTAAAAATATCTTTAAAATCTATTTGATAAAATTTATTACTCTGTACCTAATTTTTTTTCTTTTACATTTCTACAAGTGAAATTTTTAATATGTAAATTATAATACACTTATATTTGTATTTTGTTGAAAATTTAAAGTACACATTAGTTAACAACTTTCTTTAAAAAAAAAAGCATTGTCATTATACGTTGATTAACAAATGACCATTGAATGTACATGTTGAATCATTTACTTTTAAACGAATTTTGATATACGCTTTTGAATTATTTGTTTGTATTATGTATGAAATGATATCAAATAGATATATGTCGATAGAATCCTAATAAGAGATATGATGGCTTCACTAATTGCAATTAGATATTCTCTTATTACTATTTTTGATTGATCTCCAATTGATAGATTAGTACACTCGTGATATGAATTATGATTGTAATTCACTATGCCTGATTGAAGTAGTTGAGTTTATTACGTTACTTTCTGTCAAACTCCACTATCATATATAAATATAATATATACTTATACACATTCATGCATCTCTCCATAAAACAAATACCCACATTCATGCATCTCTCCATAAAACAAATACCAACCAGCTGGTCAAGATTGCACAACCCAAAAACCATCTCCTTTGTTTTTCTTCCTATTATTTTTTTCTGTTTCTTGATCCACTAAAACCATAACCAACATCTTCGATCCCTGCTACTACTTCGAGCTAAGTACTGATGCCCACGAGTATTGTTTCTATTTGAGAACCTTTGTAATTGCTGCTGTCCAACCATCGAAAACCACCATGGCCATCACCTTAAATCATTTAACACCACCAAGAACCATCTCCAGTTACCTTCATCTTCTTCTTTCGACTGACCACCCATCAACCACTTTAAACCACCATTAGAACCCGCCACTCTACCACTACCATCTCAAACCTTGAATCAACCTACAACTCCAACTCAATCACCACTTCAACCGAGAACAAACCTCACTTTCTTCCCTCCCTCTCCTCATCAAAAACCAGTCAACACCAATAATTGTAAAATGTTGTTACACGAAATTATGTGTTTCTGTTGGACATGACCAAGAAGACCACCACCCTCATCATTTTATGGGAAATCCATTTAAACACTGCCACTATCGACCCATAAATTACCATTAAACATTGTACAATCACTACACTAAATTGCTCCATTAAAACCACATTTCTTCATCTTTTTCTTTTCTTCTTTTCGTGAACTCAGAAATCATGTCACCCTCCATCATTTCTACAAACCCATTTTTATGTTTTCTCTGTAACTGTCTCTGCAGCCCTGCAGCTGCTAATCACACTTGTTTCGACTTCTTTTTCTGCTTCTGTTCGCTGCTGCAGCTGCTCAAAAACCATCCATCTGCCATATATTTTTTCTCTGATATAGTCAAAGTAACCAACAACATAATAACCATTTGTTTATGGTCTCAACCAAAACCAAACACCATCAACATAGCCACCACCATCTGCTCGAACATCATCTGCTATCCTTGATTCTGTTTACTATACAAATGGTGAATCAATAAATTCTTCAAACAATGAAACTATCACCATCAGAGAATTGGCGTATCTAACCAAACACATCGGGCAGTTTTGTTAACAATAAAAAAATTAATTCATCTTAATTTAATCGACAAAACATATATCAGTTTTGATTATAAAATTATAATATAATCTAATTTGAAAAGTAAGAGACGTTACTGAAATTGATTTCCATCTAATTGATTTCTGAGGAAGGATTCGATTGCCCTTGATAACCCTAATTTTTGTTGCTGATCGATCAATGATGAGTCATGTGTGAACCTAAATCTTGTTTTCCTGATTGAATTAATCGATTGTTCCTGATGGTTCCAATGAACTAATCTTCGATTGCTGTTGGAAATTACTTGTCAGTTTCATAATCGTATGAGGTGTATGATTGAATCAAAGTCGAACTAGTTGTGGTTCATGGTTACAGTGAAGACTCGATGATACCTTGGATCAAGATAATACCGATTGAAACCCATCATATTTCTATTGGGCCGGGTATTGGGGTGTCTATTTGGGCCGAGACCCGTGTTATGTTCTTTTTATTTAGCCAGACGATTAATGATGATGATTTGGGTTTGAAGAAGAATGAGAAAACAAGTAGTGGGTTAAATAATTTAATTTACGGGTTTAGAACAAAAAAGTAAGCAGCGGAGCTGTGGTTTGGGTGTGTTTGTGTCAAAACCCGACCTTAACCATAAGGACGAATACAATAACATATGATTTCATCGCGAGGTGTTGACCTCTATATGCGACATTTTACAAAAACTGCATTCGTTTTTACAATACAAACCATAGCTTTTATTACAAATACAAGGTTTAAACAACTTAATAATGATTATCGTTTAGCGATAATCTTAGACTTACAAACTTTACATGTGATAATAACAATACGACCTCCAACATATTTTACATTACAAATCCTCCGATATGCAGTTTTATTTTTGACACAAATATGCATACTCAAGATCTTGCTTAAATTCAACATGTTGCAGCGGAAGCTTTTAGTTATCACCTGAGAATAAACATGCTTAAAATGTCAACATAAAGTTAGTGAGATATAGGTTTAATGCCGGCAGCGTTATAAATATAGACCACAAGATTTCATATATAAACGTTTTAATAAAAATATTCTAAGTTGTTGAGCACTTGATAACCATACTTAACATTTAATCAACGTCACATATTCCCTTTATTATGAAATCTTACTACACCGTACCAAGTGTAGTTACCGAAACGAAGTACTGTGCAACCGTTGAATACTGGTCGTCCAGTCCGGTTGGGGTTGTCAGGCCCGATAGATCTATCAACAGGATTCGCGTTTACAATACCTCATGTAAATAATAGTTACCAAGTTACAGGGAAGTATGCCAGTGGTACAACTCAACGTAGAATATATATTTTTAATCACTTGTGTCCATAACGTAAATCATAAAATGCATGTATTCTCATCCCGAAATATTTAGAGTTTAAAAGTGGGACTATATACTCACCTTCTCCTTGAAGGTATTTAACCTGACTTGGTCTCCGATAGATATCACGAACCTAACCATATATATAATATATCAACATATTTTCTTTTCAAGTAATCGTTACATATATATATATATATATATATATATATACTTATAATACTTTTAATATTTTCTTAGTCCGTAGTTAGCAGTCTGTTGTTAATGGTCCATAATTAGTTGCTCAATAAAATAAATAAAGACCCCATCGTATTCGTATTGATCAGAATTAATCTCGACCCATGGTACCATGTTGTCAAATGACGTGTTGCGTACATAAAGTACCGTGTTGTCACATGACGTGTTGCGTACAATCATGAGGTCTTATGATTAATCTTCTCGTGTTGTTTACGGGTGGTCCTGGAATATATAAAATTAAATCATAAGTAAATATATATTAAATATTATGTTAATTAGCCAAGATATGATTAATCCGATTTTGTCATAATATGATATATTACAGGTTTTGAAGTGTTTTAAAAATCAAATTAGAAGGATCTATTTAGTTTGCGAACAGGTTTGAAATCATTCAAAATATGTTCTTGTTGTTAAAAATTTTATAACACAAAATAAGATAGCTATATAAATATGAATCGAATAAGATTATGAATAAGGTTACTACCTCAAGTTACTTGGATAAAGCTACTGGAAAAGATAGAAAATAATCTTGATCAAACTTTCTTATGATGATTATAGGTTGTTCATGAAGCTAGTTCTTCATGAGTATTTGTTGATATTGTGAAGAACACTTAGAGTTCCTAAGAGTGTGTTTTTTTTTTGGTTAGAGAAAGATGGTTGTAAGAATGAAATGAAAAACCAAGGTGATGGTGATACTTATAGGACAGTCTGGTTGTTGAGGGAACAAGGACAAATTATTGTGTTGAATTTTTGAGTAATAATGTATGCTAGCTTACAAATAAGATTCCCTCTTATCTAGGGCAGATCTAAAGCTGATAAGGATATTGATTTGATGTGTATTTACCAATAGTAAATACGTATGGATGATGGGTATGATACGGTAAAAGAAGCTCAAAATCGGGCTTTTATTTTGGGTCCAACCGGGCCAAAAATAAAATTTTAAGACATTTTTAAAAGAAGCTCGACCCCAGCCAGGGGCTCTGCCCCTTGGACCCCGCCAGGGGTTGCCACCCCTTGGACCCCGCTTATCGGGGGCGCTGCCCCCGAACCCCCGTCATAATCAAGATAAGTTCAAACAAGTGTGCACTCCACACTTCCCCAAACTTGTTCGATATTTATCAAGATTATTTTGGTTACAAATTAATCCTATTACACTTAAATCATATTGGTGACATAAATCACAACACATTATAGATTGTAAGTATATATGTCAAAGAACGTTACATATAGTTATCATTTTGAAAACTTAAGTTAGTGGTCTCAAAGTATACTTATAACTCATTGTTGTTAGTTCACAATGAAATGTTAAACCATCCTTAAATCATGTTAAATATGTATAGATATGTACATATACATAATCGTATAATTATCGTGTGTTATATAGTTCGTGATATCATCGGTCAAATTGGACGGTCAAACGTTGTGTAAAACTCTTTTCAAAAATATAAGTCTCAACAGTTTGGATTACTTATCATGTTGGTAAGGTTTAATTTATGTAAATATTAATCTCATAAGTATAGAACGATCGGAAAATTCCGGGTCGTTACAGTACCTACCCGTTAAATAAATTTCGTCCTGAAATTTTAAAATTGTACCTATTTTGCCTTCTCGGGAAACAAATGTGGGTACTTTTGTTTCATCTGATCCTCTCGTTCCCAAGTAAACTCAGGACCCCTTCGAGCATTCCAACGAACCTTAACGATTGGTATGTTACTCTGCTTGAGTTGTTTAACTTCACGGTCCATGATTTCGACTGGTTCTTCTATGAATTGTAGTTTCTCGTCGACTTGGATTTCTTCAAGAGGAATGGTGAGGTCTTCCTTTGCAAGACACTTCTTAAGGTTTGAAACGTGAAATGTATTATGTACTCCGGCGAGTTGTTGTGGTAATTCGAGTCGATAAGCTACCGGTCCAATGCGTTCAATGATCTTGAACGGGCCTACATACCTTGGGTTCAGTTTACCTCTTTTTCCAAAATGTATTACACCTTTCCAAGGTGACACCTTTAACATAACCATGTCACTGATCTGAAACTCTAATGGTTTCCTTCAGACATCGGCGTAGCTCTTTTGGCGACTACGGGCTGTTTTCAATCTCTCCTTGATTTGTACTATCTTCTCAGTCGTTTCGTGTATGATCTCGGGACCAGTTAATTGTCGATCTCCTACTTCATTCCAACAGATAGGGGATCTACACTTCCTTCCATACAGTGCTTCGAATGGTGCAGCTTTAATGCTCGCATGATAACTGTTATTATACGAGAATTCTGCTAATGGTAGATATTTATCCCATCCGTTTCCAAAATCGATCACACATGCCCTGAGCATGTCTTCAAGAGTCTGAATTGTTCTTTCACTCTGCCCGTCAGTTTGTTTATGATATGCGGTGCTCATATCCAAACGAGTTCCCAGGGCCTCCTGTAGTGATTGCCAAAACTTTGATGTAAATCTACTATCACGATCGGATATAATGGAAATAGGTATTCCATGCCTTGAAACAATTTCCTTTATGTATAATTGTAATAGTTTCTCCATTCTATCCGTTTCCTTTATAGGCAAGAAATGTGCAGATTTGGTGAGACGATCAACTATTACCCAAATGGTGTCATAACCCCAGGCAGTCTTAGGTAACTTTGTGATGAAATCCATGGTAATACCGTCCCATTTCCATTCTGGGATTTCTGGTTGTTGAAGTAATCCTGACGGCTTCTGGTGTTCTACTTTGACTTTGGAACAAGTTAAACATTCCCCAACATATGTTGCAACGTCTGTCTTCAAATTAGGCCACCAATAATGCGTCTTAAGATCTTGATACATCTTTCCAACTCCAGGATGTATCGAGTATCTTGTCTTATGTGCCTCATTCAATATCAACTTCCTTAATCCACCCAACTTTGGTACCCAAATACGGTTTTCAAAATATCGAATTCCATCTTCCCGTATAACGAGTTGTTTCCCATACTTCTTCATTATTTCATTTCCTATGTTTTCTTTAGTAAGAGCTTCTCGTTGAGCCTCTTTGATTTGTGAGTTGAGATTCATGCGAATTTTTATGTTCATTGCTCGTACTCGAATTGGTTCCCGTTCCTTTCTGCTTAGAGCGTCGGCCACTACATTCGCTTTCCCAGGATGATAGCGAATCTCACAATCATAGTCATTTATCAGCTCGACCCACCTACGTTGCCTCATGTTCAGCTGTTTCTGATCGAAGATATGTTGAAGGCTTTTAATATCGGTAAACACAGTGCATTTAACCCCATATAAGTAGTGTCTCCATATCTTCAATGCAAACACTACTGCTCCCAGTTCTAAATCATGCGTCGTATAATTCCGCTCATGAATCTTCAATTGTCGGGATGCGTATGCTATAAATTTCTCCCGTTGCATAAGGACGCAACCAAAACCTTGTCGTGAAGCGTCACAATATATCTCAAAATCATCGTTCCCTTCAGGTAACGATAAAATAGGTGCTGTAGTCAACTTCTTCTTCAGTAATTGAAATGCACTCTCCTGCTCAGAAGTCCATTCGTACTTCTTCCCTTTTTGTGTTAACGCTATTAATGGTTTAGCTATTCGGGAAAAATCTTGAATAAACCTTCTATAATAACCAGCTAAACCCAAAAATTGGCGTATCTGCGTTGGTGTCTAAGGAGTCTCCCATTTTTCAATGGCCTCAATTTTAGCTGGGTCAACCTGAATTCCTTTGCTACTAACAACATGGCCAAAAAATTGCACTTCTTTCAACCAAAACGCACACTTAGAAAATTTGGCGTATAATTGTTCTTTTCTTAACAATTCTAATACCAATCTTAAATGCTGCTCATGCTCTTGCTCACTCTTGGAATAGATAAGAATATCGTCAATGAAAACGATAACAAACTTATCTAAATACAGACTACAAACTCGATTCATGAGGTCCATGAATACAGCTAGCGCATTCGTTAATCCAAACGGCATGACCAAAAATTCATAATGACCGTAGCGTGTCCGAAAAGCAGTTTTCGGAATATCTTCTTCTTTGACGCGTAGTTGATGATAGCCCGACCTTAGGTCGATTTTCGAGTAAACACATGATCCTTGCAATTGATCAAATAAGTCATCAATTCTCGGTAGTGGATACCGATTCTTGATAGTTAACTTATTTAATTCACGATAATCTATACACATTCGGAAAGATCCGTCTTTCTTCTTGACGAATAAAATCGGAGCTCCCCCCGGTGAAGTGCTCGGTTGAATGAAACCACGGTCCAGTAATTCTTGTAACTGGCTTTGTAACTCTTTCATCTCAGATGGTGCAAGTCTATATGGAGCACGAGCCACTGGTGCAGCTCCCGGTACTAGATCTATTTGAAATTCTACAGATCTAAATGGAGGTAATCCTGGTAACTCTTCCGGAAATACTTCAGGAAAATCTCTTGCCACAGGCACGTCGTTGATGCTCTTCACTTTTTCCTTCGTTTCAACTTTATTAACATATGCTAAGATAGCGTAGCACCCTTTCTTCAAGCACTTATGAGCTTTCAAATAACTAATGAGTTTTAGCTTTGAGTTACCCTTCTCTCCATAAATCATTACTGGCGTTTTATCCTTACGAGGAATGCGAATTGCCTTCTTGGCGCACACAACTTCAGCTCCTATTTTGGACATCCAGTCCATGCCGACTATTACATCAAAACTTCCTAATTCTACGGGTATCAAATCAATCTTAAATGTTTCTCCGGCTAAATTTATTTTACAATCACGGCAAATTTTATCGGCTTTAATTAGTTTACCATTAGCTAACTCAATCATGTACTTAACATCTAGAGGTAATGATGAACAATTCAATTTAGCGTAAAAGTCTCTACTCACGTAACTTCTATTGGCACCAGTATCAAATATAATAGATGCGGATAAGTTATTAATGGTAAACGTACCCGTAACAAGCTCCGGGTCTTCACACGCCTCTCTAGCATTAATAACAAATGCTCTTCCACGTGCAGATCCATTATTCTTCTCTGGATTCGGACACTGGCTCTTATAATGACCCTATTTCCCACACCCATAACAAGTAACAGTGGCCAAGGCAGTTCTATTTGCATTGGTGGCAGGAGTCTTGGTACCGTTTGTATTTGTAGCAGGAACCCTACAATCTTTAGCAAGATGACCTTTTCGATTACAATTGTTGCACACCACATTACAATAACCAGAGTGATGTTTGTGGCATCTGTTACACAAAGGATTTCGTCCTTTGTAACCTGAGTTTGAACCGCTACCCGCACCTTGCGTGGTTTCTTGTTTCTTGTTGGATTGTTGATGATTACCTTCCCACTTTCTTTTGTTTCCCGATGTCTTGACATCGGTGTTCTTATCCAGAATAACCTGGTCCATCAATTCGTTCGCCATGGTGATAGCTTCATGAATAGTCTTGGGTTTGGATGCTGTAACATTTGCCTTGACCTTTTTAGGCAAACCGTCTTTGTACAGTTCAATCTTCCGTTCTTCGGTTGGTACCAATTCGGGACATAGCAAAGCTAATTCCATGAATCGCTGATTGTAGTTGGTGAGTTCAGTACCAACAGCTTTCAGGCTTCGTAATTCAGCTTCCAACTTCCTAACCTCGTTCCTTGGACAATATTCATTGATTAGCATTGTTTTGAATTCTTCTCAAGGAGTATCATAAGCTACATCTCCTCCTACGGCCTTTACATAGTTTTTCCACCACGTGAGTGCACTATCTTGTAGGGTGCACGATGCATACTTGGTCATGTCCTTCTCAATACAACCACTGATTTTAAACACAGACTCAATCTTTTCGATCCACCGGGTTAAACCGACCGGTCCTTCTGTTCCACTGAATGATGAGGGCTTGCAACCTTGAAAAGTTTTGTAAGTGCACCCCACACGAGGATTTGGGTTAACTGCAGCACCTCTTGCAGCCTCGACCCATAACATTCTGTCATTCACTCGCTGATTGATGAGTTCCTGGATTTCTTGTTCCGTCATTCGGTTCAATCGCGCCATAATCTTCAATAAGAATGAAAAAATAATTATTCACATGGAATATTATAGATGTAGTATGTATTTACAGTACATCGTAGCTTATTAATAATATGAACCAGTTATTATTATAAAAGCCTTTTCTTCTTATTAGCGTTTTATAATTATATCTAGGGTAGTACCTACCCGTTAAAGTTCATACTTAATAGCTTAGTACGAAAATCAATTACTACCACCCAAATAATACTTAACCATGGAAAATTATTGCATTTCACACTTCACTATTTTACATATGCTTATCTTACCTCAAACATTAAGCAAACCACACTAGTAATATTATACAAAGCATTATATAATCCCAATGTTTAAAACAATAGCGCATCATTTAACCCAAAGCGTTTGTGTTCAAAGAAATCGCTTAAAGGTTATCCTGGTTGTCTCCCTGCGTTTTGGCTGAGGAACCGAAGAACTGGATGTCGGGATAGAACTAATAGGAATAGCGGGAATAGGTGTGGAAATATCTGGTGGAGTTGGTTCCACAACATCCTCTCTAGACTCGGGATTTAGATTTTCCATTTCAGTAGCCTTTCGTTTCTTTCCTCGTTCGAACTTGTCTTTCGTAATTTCCTGTATTTCTTCCTCCTCATGATCACTTTCCGGTTCCTCTTCAATTGATTCATCCGGAACTTGTGAGTCTTACCCAAAGGTGTCGTTTTCATCATCAGATAGATTAATGACTGGAACACCATCTGAAGAGTCTGGTTCGGAGTCGCTGAATGTGATAATAAGTTCTAAGCCAGACATCTATCACATAACAACTAGCACGTTAATACCACATAATATTTACATATTAATTTTTAACCAACAAGGATAAGCAATAGTTTTCGAAATCAAACACGGTCAAAGTCCAGACTCACTAATGCATCCTAACAAACTCGATAAGACACACTAATGCAAATTCTATGGTTCTCTAAGACCAACGCTCTGATACCACATGTCAAAACCCGACCTTAACCATAAGGACGAATACAATAACATATGATTTCATCGCGAGGTATTGACCTCTATATGAGACATTTTACAAAAACTGCATTCGTTTTTACAATACAAACCATAGCTTTTATTACAAATACAAGGTTTAAACAACTTAATAATGATTATCGTTTAGCGATAATCTTCGACTTACAAACTTTACATGTGATAATAACAATACGACCTCCAACATATTTTACATTACAAATCCTCCGATATGCAGTTTTATTTTTGACACAAATATGCATACTCAAGATCTTGCTTAAATTCAACATGTTGCAGCGGAAGCTTTTAGTTATCACCTGAGAATAAACATGCTTAAAACGTCAACATAAAGTTGGTGAGATATAGGTTTAATGCCGGCAACGTTATAAATATAGACCACAAGATTTCATATATAAACGTTTTAATAAAAATATTCTAAGTTGTTGAGCACTTGATAACCATACTTAACATTTAATCAACGTCGCATATTCCCTTTATTATGAAATCTTACTACACCGTACCAAGTGTAGTTACCGAAACGAAGTACTGTGCAACCATTGAATACTGGTCGTCCAGTCCGGTTGGGGTTGTCAGGCCCGATAGATCTATCAACAGGATTCGCGTTTACAATACCTCATGTAAATAATAGTTACCAAGTTACAGGGAAGTATGCCAGTGGTACAACTCAACGTAGAATATATATTTTTAATCACTTGTGTCCATAACGTAAATCATAAAATGCATGTATTCTCATCCCGAAATATTTAGAGTTTAAAAGTGGGACTATATACTCACCTTTTCCTTGAAGGTATTTAACCTGACTTGGTCTCCGATAGATATCACGAACCTAACCATATATATAATATATCAACATATTTTCTTTTCAAGTAATCGTTACATATATATATATATACTTATAATACTTTTAATATTTTCTTAGTCCGTAGTTAGCAGTCTGTTGTTAATGGTCCATAATTAGTTGCTCAATAAAATAAATAAAGACCCCATCGTATTCGTATTGATCAGAATTAATCTCGACCCATGGTACCATGTTGTCAAATGACGTGTTGCGTACATAAAGTACCGTGTTGTCAGATGACGTGTTGCGTACAATCATGAGGTCTTATGATTAATCTTCTCGTGTTGTTTACGGGTGGTCCTGGAATATATAAAATCAAATCATAAGTAAATATATATTAAATATTATGTTAATTAGCCAAGATATGATTAATCCGATTTTGTCATAATATGATATATTACAGGTTTCGAAGTGTTTTAAAAATCAAATTAGAAGGATCTATTTAGTTTGCGAACAGGTTTGAAATCATTCAAACTATGTTCTTGTTGTTAAAAATTTTATAACACAAAATAAGATAGCTATATAAATATGAATCGAATAAGATTATGAATAAGGTTACTACCTCAAGTTACTTGGATAAAGCTACTGGAAAAGATAGAAAATAATCTTGATCAAACTTTCTTATGATGATTATAGGTTGTTCATGAAGCTAGTTCTTCATGAGTATTTGTTGATATTGTGAAGAACACTTAGAGTTCCTAAGAGTGTGTTTTTTTTTGTTAGAGAAAGATGGTTGTAAGAATGAAATGAAAAACCAAGGTGATGGTGATACTTATAGGACAGTCTGGTTGTTGAGGGAACAAGGACAAATTATTGTGTTGAATTTTTGAGTAATAATGTATGCTAGCTTACAAATAAGATTCCCTCTTATCTAGGGCAGATCTAAAGCTGATAAGGATATTGATTTGATGTGTATTTACCAATAGTAAATACGTATGGATGATGGGTATGATACGGTAAAAGAAGCTCAAAATCGGGCTTTTATTTTGGGTCCAGCCGGGCCAAAAATAAAATTTTAAGACATTTTTAAAAGAAGCTCGACCCCAGCCAGGGGCTCTGCCCCTTGGACCCCGCCAGGGGTTGCCACCCCTTGGACCCCGCTTATCGGGGGCGCTGCCCCCGAACCGCCGTCATAATCAAGATAAGTTCAAACAAGTGTGCACTCCACACTTCCCCAAACTTGTTCGATATTTATCAAGATTATTTTGGTTACAAATTAATCCTATTACACTTAAATCATATTGGTGACATAAATCACAACACATTATAGATTGTAAGTATATATGTCAAAGAACGTTACATATAGTTATCGTTTTGAAAACTTAAGTTAGTGGTCTCAAAGTATACTTATAACTCATTGTTGTTAGTTCACAATGAAATGTTAAACCATCCTTAAATCATGTTAAATATGTATAGATATGTACATATACATAATCGTATAATTATCGTGTGTTATATAGTTCGTGATATCATCGGTCAAATTGGACGGTCAAACGTTGTGTAAAACTCTTTTCAAAAATATAAGTCTCAACAGTTTGGATTGCTTATCATGTTGGTAAGGTTTAATTTATGTAAATATTAATCTCATAAGTATAGAACGATCGGAAAATTCCGGGTCGTTACAGTACCTGCCCGTTAAATAAATTTCGTCCTGAAATTTTAAAATTGTACCTATTTTGCCTTCTCGGGAAACAAATGTGGGTACTTTTGTTTCATCTGATCCTCTCGTTCCCAAGTAAACTTGGGACCCCTTCGAGCATTACAATGAACCTTAACGATTGGTATGTTGCTCTGCTTGAGTTGTTTAACTTCACGGTCCATGATTTTGACTGGTTCTTCTATGAATTGTAGTTTCTCGTCGACTTGGATTTCTTCAAGAGGAATGGTGAGGTCTTCCTTTGCAAGACACTTCTTAAGGTTTGAAACGTGAAATGTATTATGTACTCCGGCGAGTTGTTGTGGTAATTCGAGTCGATAAGCTACCGGTCCAATGCGTTCAATGATCTTGAACGGGCCTACATACCTTGGGTTCAGTTTACCTCTTTTTCCAAAACGTATTACACCTTTCCAAGGTGACACCTTTAACATAACCATGTCACCGATCTGAAACTCTAATGGTTTCCTTCGGACATCGGCGTAGCTCTTTTGGCGACTACGGGCTGTTTTCAATCTCTCCTTGATTTGTACTATCTTCTCAGTCGTTTCGTGTATGATCTCGGGACCAGTTAATTGTCGATCTCCTACTTCATTCCAACAGATAGGGGATCTACACTTCCTTCCATACAGTGCTTCGAATGGTGCAGCTTTAATGCTCGCATGATAACTGTTATTATACGAGAATTCTACTAATGGTAGATATTTATCCCATCCGTTTCCAAAATCGATCACACATGCCCTGAGCATGTCTTCAAGAGTCTGAATTGTTCTTTCACTCTGCCCATCAGTTTGTGGATGATATGCTGTGCTCATATCCAAACGAGTTCCCAGGGCCTCCTGTAGTGATTGCCAAAACTTTGATGTAAATCTACTATCACGATCGGATATAATGGAAATAGGTATTCCATGCCTTGAAACAATTTTCTTTATGTATAATTGTAATAGTTTCTCCATTCTATCCGTTTCCTTTATAGGCAAGAAATGTGCAGATTTGGTGAGAATATCAACTATTACCCATATGGTGTCATAACCCCAGGCAGTCTTAGGTAACTTTGTGATGAAATCCATGGTAATACCGTCCCATTTCCATTCTGGGATTTCTGGTTATTGAAGTAATCCTGACGGCTTCTGGTGTTCTACTTTGACTTTGGAACAAGTTAAACATTCCCCAACATATGTTGCAACGTCTGTCTTCAAATTAGGCCACCAATAATGCGTCTTAAGATCTTGATACATCTTTCCAACTCCAGGATGTATCGAGTATCTTGTCTTATGTGCCTCATTCAATATCAACTTCCTTAATCCACCCAACTTTGGTACCCAAATACGGTTTTCAAAATATCAAATTCCATCTTCCCGTATAACGAGTTGTTTCCCATACTTCTTCATTATTTCATTTCCTATGTTTTCTTTAGTAAGAGCTTCTCGTTGAGCCTCTTTGATTTATGAGTTGAGATTCATGCGAATTTTTATGTTCATTGCTCGTACTCGAATTAGTTCCCGTTCCTTTCTACTTAGAGCGTCGGCCACTACATTCGCTTTCCCAGGATGATAGCGAATCTCACAATCATAGTCGTTTATCAGCTCGACCCACCTACGTTGCCTCATGTTCAGCTGTTTCTGATCGAAGATATGTTGAAGGCTTTTATGATCGGTAAACACAGTGCATTTAACCCCATATAAGTAGTGTCTCCATATCTTCAATGCAAACACTACTGCTCCCAGTTCTAAATCATGCGTCGTATAATTCCGCTCATGAATCTTCAATTGTCGGGATGCGTATGCTATAAATTTCTCCCGTTGCATAAGGACGCAACCAAAACCTTGTCGTGAAGCGTCACAATATATCTCAAAATCATCGTTCCCTTCAGGTAACGATAAAATAGGTGATGTAGTCAACTTCTTCTTCAGTAATTGAAATGCATTCTCCTGCTCAGAAGTCCATTCGTACTTCTTCCCTTTTTGTGTTAACGCTGTTAATGGTTTAGCTATTCGGGAAAAATCTTGAATAAACCTTCTATAATAACCAGCTAAACCCAAAAATTGGCGTATCTGCGTTGGTGTCTTAGGAGTCTCCCATTTTTCAATGGCCTCAATTTTAGCTGGGTCAACCTGAATTCCTTTGCTACTAACAACATGGCCAAGAAATTGCACTTCTTTCAACCAAAACGCACACTTAGAAAATTTGGCGTATAATTGTTCTTTTCTTAACAATTCTAATACCAATCTTAAATGCTGCTCATGCTCTTGCTCACTCTTGGAATAGATAAGAATATCGTCAATGAAAACGATAACAAACTTATCTAAATACGGACTACAAACTCGATTCATGAGGTCCATGAATACAGCTAGCGCATTCGTTAATCCAAACGGCATGACCAAAAATTCATAATGAACGTAGCGTGTCCGAAAAGCAGTTTTCGGAATATCTTCTTCTTTGACGCGTAGTTGATGATAGCCCGACCTTAGGTCGATTTTCGAGTAAACACATGATCCTTGCAATTGATCAAATAAGTCATCAATTCTCGGTAGTGGATACCGATTCTTGATAGTTAACTTATTTAATTCACGATAATCTATACACATTCGGAAAGATCCGTCTTTCTTCTTGACGAATAAAATCGGAGCTCCCCCCGGTGAAGTGCTCGGTTGAATGAAACCACGGTCCAGTAATTCTTGTAACTGGCTTTGTAACTCTTTCATCTCAGATGGTGCAAGTCTATATGGAGCACGAGCCACTGGTGCAGCTCCCGGTACTAGATCTATTTGAAATTCTACAGATCTAAATGGAGGTAATCCTGGTAACTCTTCCGGAAATACTTCAGGAAAATCTCTTGCCACAGGAGCGTCGTTGATGCTCTTCACTTTTTCCTTCGTTTCGACTTTATTAACATATGCTAAGATAGCGTAGCACCCTTTCTTCAAGCACTTATGAGCTTTCAAATAACTAATGAGTTTTAGCTTTGAGTTACCCTTCTCTCCATAAATCATTACTGGCGTTTTATCCTTACGAGGAATGCGAATTGCCTTTTTGGCGCACACAACTTCAGCTCCTATTTTGGACATCCAGTCCATGCCGACTATTACATCAAAACTTCCTAATTCTACGGGTATCAAATCAATCTTAAATGTTTCTCCGGCTAAATTTATTTTACAATCACGGCAAATTTTATCGGCTTTAATTAGTTTACCATTAGCTAACTCAATCATGTACTTAACATCTAGAGGTAATGATGAACAATTCAATTTAGCATAAAAGTCTCTACTCACGTAACTTCTATCGGCACCAGTATCAAATATAATAGATGCGGATAAGTTATTAATGGTAAACGTACCCGTAACAAGCTCCGGGTCTTCACACGCCTCTCTAGCATTAATAACAAATGCTCTTCCACGTGCAGATGAATTATTCTTCTCTGGATTCGGACACTGGCTCTTATAATGACCCTATTTCCCACACCCATAACAAGTAACAGTGGCCAAGGCAGTTCTATTTGCATTGGTGGTAGGAGTCTTGGTACCGTTTGTATTTGTAGCAGGAACCCTACAATCTTTAGCAAGATGACCTTTTCGATTAAAATTGTTGCACACCACATTACAATAACCAGAGTGATGTTTGTGGCATCTGTTACACAAAGGATTTCGTCCTTTGTAACCTGAGTTTGAACCGCTACCCGCACCTTGCGTGGTTTCTTGTTTCTTGTTGGATTGTTGATGATTACCTTCCCACTTTCTTTTGTTTCCCGATGTCTTGACATCGGTGTTCTTATCCAGAATAACCTGGTCCATCAATTCGTTCGCCATGGTGATAGCTTCATGAATAGTCTTGGGTTTGGATGCTGTAACATTTGCCTTGACCTTTTTAGGCAAACCGTCTTTGTACAGTTCAATCTTCCGTTCTTCGGTTGGTACCAATTCGGGACATAGCAAAGCTAATTCCATGAATCGCTGATTGTAGTTGGTGAGTTCAGTACCAACAGCTTTCAGGCTTCGTAATTCAGCTTCCAACTTCCTAACCTCGTTCCTTGGACAATATTCATTGATTAGCATTGTTTTGAATTCTTCTCAAGGAGTATCATAAGCTACATCTCCTCCTACGGCCTTTACATAGTTTTTCCACCACGTGAGTGCACTATCTTGTAGGGTGCACGATGCATACTTGGTCATGTCCTTCTCAATACAACCACTGATTTTAAACACAGACTCAATCTTTTCGATCCACCGGGTTAAACCGACCGGTCCTTCTGTTCCACTGAATGATGAGGGCTTGCAACCTTGAAAAGTTTTGTAAGTGCACCCCACACGAGGATTTGGGTTAACTGCAGCACCTCTTGCAGCCTTGACCCATAACATTCTGTCGTTCACTCGCTGATTGATGAGTTCCTGGATTTCTTGTTCCGTCATTCGGTTCAATCGCGCCATAATCTTCAATAAGAATGAAAAAATAATTATTCACATGGAATATTATAGATGTAGTATGTATTTACAGTACATCGTAGCTTATTAATAATATGAACCAGTTATTATTATAAAAGCCTTTTCTTCTTATTAGCGTTTTATAATTATATCTAGGGTAGTACCTACCCGTTAAAGTTCATACTTAATAGCTTAGTACGAAAATCAATTACTACCACCCAAATAATACTTAACCATGGAAAATTATTGTATTTCACACTTCACTATTTTACATATGCTTATCTTACATCAAACATTAAGCAAACCACACTAGTAATATTATACAAAGCATTATATAATCCCATGGTTTAAAACAATAGCGCATCATTTAACCCAAAGCGTTTGTGTTCAAAGAAATCGCTTAAAGGTTATCCTGGTTGTCTCCCTGCGTTTTGGCTGAGGAACCGAAGAACTGGATGTCGGGATAGAACTAATAGGAATAGCGGGAATAGGTGTGGAAATATCTGGTGGAGTTGGTTCCACAACATCCTCTCTAGACTCGGGATTTAGATTTTCCATTTCAGTAGCCTTTCGTTTCTTTCCTCGTTCGAACTTGTCTTTCGTAATTTCCTGTATTTCTTCCTCCTCAGGATCACTTTCCGGTTCCTCTTCAATTGATTCATCTGGAACTTGTGAGTCTTCCCCAAAGGTGTCGTTTTCATCATCAGATAGATTAATGACTGGAACACCATCTGAAGAGTCTGGTTCGGAGTCGCTGAATGTGACAATAAGTTCTAAGCCAGACATCTATCACATAACAACTAGCACGTTAATACCACATAATATTTACATATTAATTTTTAACCAACAAGGATAAGCAATAGTTTTCGAAATCAAACACGGTCAAAGTCCAGACTCACTAATGCATCCTAACAAACTCGATAAGACACACTAATGTAAATTCTCTGGTTCTCTAAGACCAACGCTCTGATACCACATGTCAAAACCCGACATTAACCATAAGGACGAATACAATAACATATGATTTCATCGCGAGGTATTGACCTCTATATGCGACATTTTACAAAAACTGCATTCGTTTTTACAATACAAACCATAGCTTTTATTACAAATACAAGGTTTAAACAACTTAATAATGATTATCGTTTAGCGATAATCTTTGACTTACAAACTTTACATGTGATAATAACAATACGACCTCCAACATATTTTACATTACAAATCCTCCGATATGCAGTTTTATTTTTGACACAAATATGCATACTCAAGATCTTGCTTAAATTCAACATGTTGCAGCGGAAGCTTTTAGTTATCACCTGAGAATAAACATGCTTAAAACGTCAACATAAAGTTGGTGAGATATAGGTTTAATGCCGGCAGCGTTATAAATATAGACCACAAGATTTCATATATAAACGTTTTAATAAAATTATTCTAAGTTGTTGAGCACTTGATAACCATACTTAACATTTAATCAACGTCGCATATTCCCTTTATTATGAAATCTTACTACACCGTACCAAGTGTAGTTACCGAAACGAAGTACTGTGCAACCGTTGAATACTGGTCGTCCAGTCCGGTTGGGGTTGTCAGGCCCGATAGATCTATCAACAGGATTCGCGTTTACAATACCTCATGTAAATAATAGTTACCAAGTTACAGGGAAGTATGCCAGTGGTACAACTCAACGTAGAATATATATTTTTAATCACTTGTGTCCATAACGTAAATCATAAAATGCATGTATTCTCATCCCGAAATATTTAGAGTTTAAAAGTGGGACTATATACTCACCTTTTCCTTGAAAGTATTTAACCTGACTTGGTCTCCGATAGATATCACGAACTTAACCATATATATAATATATCAACATATTTTCTTTTCAAGTAATCGTTACATATATATATATATACTTATAATACTTTTAATATTTTCTTAGTCCGTAGTTAGCAGTCTGTTGTTAATGGTCCATAATTAGTTGCTCAATAAAATAAATAAAGACCCCATCGTATTCGTATTGATCAGAATTAATCTCGACCCATGGTACCATGTTGTCAAATGACGTGTTGTGTACATAAAGTACCGTGTTGTCAGATGACGTGTTGCGTACAATCATGAGGTCTTATGATTAATCTTCTCGTGTTGTTTACGGGTGGTCCTGGAATATATAAAATCAAATCATAAGTAAATATATATTAAATATTATGTTAATTAGCCAAGATATGATTAATCCGATTTTGTCATAATATGATATATTACAGGTTTTGAAGTGTTTTAAAAATCAAATTAGAAGGATCTATTTAGTTTGCGAACAGGTTTGAAATCATTCAAACTATGTTCTTGTTGTTAAAAATTTTATAACACAAAATAAGATAGCTATATAAATATGAATCGAATAAGATTATGAATAAGGTTACTACCTCAAGTTACTTGGATAAAGCTACTGGAAAAGATAGAAAATAATCTTGATCAAACTTTCTTATGATGATTATAGGTTGTTCATGAAGCTAGTTCTTCATGAGTATTTGTTGATATTGTGAAGAACACTTAGAATTCCTAAGAGTGTGTTTTTTTTTTGGTTAGAGAAAGATGGTTGTAAGAATGAAATGAAAAACCAAGGTGATGGTGATACTTATAGGACAGTCTGGTTGTTGAGGGAACAAGGACAAATTATTGTGTTGAATTTTTGAGTAATAATGTATGCTAGCTTACAAATAAGATTCCCTCTTATCTAGGGCAGATCTAAAGCTGATAAGGATATTGATTTGATGTGTATTTACCAATAGTAAATACGTATGGATGATGGGTATGATACGGTAAAAGAAGCTCAAAATCGGGCTTTTATTTTGGGTCCAACCGGGCCAAAAATAAAATTTTAAGACATTTTTAAAAGAAGCTCGACCCCAGCCAGGGGCTCTGCCCCTTGGACCCCGCCAGGGGTTGCCACCCCTTGGACCCCGCTTATCGGGGGCGCTGCCCCCGAACCCCCGTCATAATCAAGATAAGTTCAAACAAGTGTGCACTCCACACTTCCCCAAACTTGTTCGATATTTATCAAGATTATTTTGGTTACAAATTCATCCTATTACACTTAAATCATATTGGTGACATAAATCACAACACATTATAGATTGTAAGTATATATGTCAAAGAACGTTACATATAGTTATCGTTTTGAAAACTTAAGTTAGTGGTCTCAAAGTATACTTATAACTCATTGTTGTTAGTTCACAATGAAATGTTAAACCATCCTTAAATCATGTTAAATATGTATAGATATGTACATATACATAATCGTATAATTATCGTGTGTTATATAGTTCGTGATATCATCGATCAAATTGGACGGTCAAACGTTGTGTAAAACTCTTTTCAAAAATATAAGTCTCAACAGTTTGGATTGCTTATCATGTTGGTAAGGTTTAATTTATGTAAATATTAATCTCATAAGTATAGAACGATTGGAAAATTCCGGGTCGTTACAGTTTGTGTTGAGCGAGAGGTTGCGAGTTCGAGCCCTGTCTGGGGCATTTTTTTTTTTTTTTTTGGGAAAAGCTTTAAGGTAGTTCTTATTATTATTATTATTATTATTATTATTATTATTATTATTATTATTATTATTATTATTATTATTATTATTATTATTATTATTATTATTATTATTATTATTATTATTATTATTATTATTATTATTAATTATGTTATCATTGTGTTAATAATTGTTATCGCCAAAAATAATATTATGAATACTATTATCATTATTGTTAACTTAGTTATTATTAGAATAAGTATTATTATTATTATTATTATTATTATTATTATTATTATTATTATTATTATTATTATTATTATTATTATTATTAATATTATTATTATTATTATTATTATTATTATTATTATTATTATTATTATTATTATTATTATTATTATTATTATGATTATGATTATGATTAAAAAAATATTGTTATTATATATTCATTAATATTGTTATTATTATGGTTATCTATATCAAAATCAATAAAAGTTTTAATGACGTTGTTAAAGATATTAGCATGAAAAGAAAGATTATGTATATAAATATATATTTAATACATATAACTTAACTATATTGATATCTAAAGATAAAATGAAAAAAATAAAATTATTGTTAGTAACATATGTATTATTATAAATATTATCATTATTATTAATAGGATTATCGTTATTAACATCGTTATAATTATTATCATTATGATTAATTTTTTTTAAAACTATTATTTTGTTTTCATTAAACTATCATTATTAATATTATCAACATTATCTGTACCAATATTAAAAAAAATGATTATGTTTATAAAATTAACAGTTTTAAAGATTTTATTAAGGATTGTAAGTATGTTTTAATCATATTAACAAAGTTTATATAAATATTCACATATAACGTATTAGCTATTTTCATTAAAATGCTAATCAAATATATACTAATATAACTATATAAATATTAAACATTTTGAATATATACACAAACTAAATAAGTATAATATATAAATTAAGATATAACATATAAACTTGTTCGATTATGATTATATATTTTAATATATATACAAATGATATAGGTTCGTGAATCCAAGGCTAACCTTGCATTGTTCAGTATCGTTGTATGAATATTTTTACTATAAAATATTGTATGGTGAGTTTCATTTGCTCCCTTTTTAAATGCTTTTGCAATATATATTTTTGAGACTGAGAATACATGCGCTGCTTTTATAAATGTTTTACGAAATAGACACAAGTAATTGAAACTACATTTTATGGTTGGATTATCGGATCGAATATCACCCCTTTTAGCTTGGTAGCCTAAGAATTAGGGAACAGACACCCTAATTGACGCGAATCCTAAAGGTAGATCTACGGGCACTAACTCCTCGCATACAGGAAAATGGTATGCTTTAGTATTTGAGTTATTAATACAGATGGATTTCTGTTTTGGGGATATTCTGTATGCATTATGTTAACGTCGGTTACCAGGTGTTTAATCCATATGATTGATTTTTAAACACTTGCGAGTGTATGATTATTGAATAAAAGAATTCTTGTGGTCTATTAAAATTATGGAAATGAATGATTATGATAAACTGAGACGACCCGTCCTAATCCATAAGGACGAATACAATAACATATGATTACATCGTGAGGTACTTGACCTCTATATGATACATTTTACAAACATTGCATTCATTTTTAAAAGACAAACTTTCATTACATCGAAAGTTGACAGTATGCATACCATTTCATAATATATCCAAACTATAAATGACTTGATAATAATCTTGATGAACTCAATTACTCGAATGCAACGTATTTTGAAATATGTCATGAATGACTCCAAGTAATGTCTCTAGAATGCGCAAATGCATAGCGGAAGACTCTTTCATACCTGAGAATAAACATGCTTTCAAGTGTCAACCAAAATGTTGGTGAGTTAATTAGTTTATCATAAACGATTATTTTCATCATTTTAATAGACCACAAGATTTTTCATTTCCAATTCTCATAAATATACGTCCCATGCATAGAGACAAAAATCATTCATATGGTGAACACCTGGTAACCGACATTAACAAGATGGATATAGAATATCCACATCATTCCGGGACACCCATCGGACATGATAAACTCGAAGTACTAAAGCATTCCAAATTCCAGAATGGGGGTTGTTAGCCGTAGATCTACCTTTAGGATTCGCGTCAATTAGGGGTGCACTAATTCTCAAAATTAGTGATGTTCCCTAATTCTTAGGCTACCAAGCTAAAAGGGGCATATTCGGTTTAATAATCCAGCCATAGAATGTAGTTTCGATTACTTGTGTCTATTTCGTAAAACATTTATAAAAGCACGCATGTATTCTCAGTCCCAAAAATATATATTGCAGAAGCATTTAAAAAGGGAGCAAATGAAACTCACGATATTGTATTTTGTAGTAAAAATACATATGACGAAACTGAACAATGCAGGGTTGGCCTCGGATTCACGAACCTATATCAATTATATATATTAAAACATATAATCGTAATCGAACAAGTTTATGTTTTATTATTAATTGTTATGTTAGTAACTTGCATGTTTCATTAATAACTAAATTAACTATACTTTATTTTATATACATTAGATAAATAATTAGTATTTATTATGAAAATATTAATGTTGTTATGTGATCTATTTTAAATATATTCTTATATAGTTATTTATTTGGTAAAATACTATTAATAATAATAAATAAAAATTTGTATCTTTTTATGATAATAATATTAATACTAAAAGTAATTAGATTTAGTAATGATACTGATATTAATAGCTTTGATAATAATACTAATAATAAAAGTAATGTTAGTAATAATAATAATTTTAATAGAAAATATAATAATGATAAGATAAATATGTTAGTTTTCATAAAAATAATATTTTAAATAATAATGGTACTTTTAATAAAACTGATGATTTTAATAGAAATTTTAATAGTCATATTCATTATAATATATATTTTAATAGTAATAATAATGATAAAAATATTAATTATACTAAAAATCTTATTTCTAAAATTGGTAATAATAATAATTACTTAATAGCAATCAATATTAAATAATAATAACAACAATAATAATAATAATATGAAATAATAATAATAAGAGTATTAGCAATAACTACCTCAAAGGAATAGCCATAAAAAAATGTCCAAGTCCAGGTTTGAACCCGCGATGTCTCGCTAACCCGATAAAAATCTTAACCATAACCGTTACTCCATCATGATCATCATAATACCCATTCTATCATCACTTTTATCATCATCCTACCCATTCATCATTCATCATAATCAACCCATTATCATTATCATTCTATGATCTCATCATCATTATCTATATCGTATCATTATCTCATCTATATCATATGATTACCACATCATCATCATGCTTAAACTATCATCTATTATCATCATAATAACATCAACATCATATGATATTTCCACGATCATAATCGTATTATCTAATCATAACCATTATTTTTCATCATAAAATCATCATCTAAATTATCATCTAAAAACCCTCATTAACCATATTATCATTGTCCTCTTCATGGCTCATCATCAATATTGCGTAGTATGTATCATGTATCCTTATCATCATCAAATATTCATGTATTAGGTTTCATCACAACATTTAAGTCGAGCAATACAGAAGGGAAGCAGCAACCCACGGCTAAAAATAATAAAGGAATGACAGCCTAACTAATCAAGTAAACTGCATTGTGGCTCGTTAAACCAATTGGATTATTCGGCCCAAGTTAACTTATTCCATTAACATAGTAAGATTTATAAGTTCTCAAGCCCAATTTAAAACAAGTTCACTGTCCAACCTATTACAGTCCAACTACTAAATTAAGGTTTACAGCCCACTTGTATTTGCATTTAGTCGACCCAAAACCGATGTGATAATAATTTGTAGCTGGAGTTAAAACCTACGAATTTATCTACCTTTTTATCAAGTGAGGTTTTATTTAATTTATTTATTTGTCGGCTAAAGGAAAAAGGAACACGCAAGGTAGTTAAATTCATCATTATCATGCGTTTAATTATTCTTATATACCTCATCTTCTTCTTTACAGCTCATCATAAAATATTCAATAATCATATCATCGAAATTCATGGTTTAACCTCTTCTTTATCGCCATCTATTTTTAATAGTAGAAGTAATGGAACGGCAGTAACAGGGACTGCTTCCTGATCATGACAGATGCTAGGAAAAACAACATTTGATGGTGGTTGTGGTTTAAAGGTGATGATGGGTTTTGATGGGATATGGGTTCGAATCAGAAAAACAGAAAACAAATGTAGCAGTCATCATGGTTTAACAGAAGTAGTAGGTCTTGGCGATTTAGTTTATGATTATGAATTACATAGAAAGCAGACATACAGTAGTAGCAGTAAAGAATAAACAGGACAGTAGCAGTCGTGGGTGGTGATGGCTGTTATTATCGTGGTGAAGGGTTTTCGAAGAAGAAGAGGAGAGAGATGAGAGAGGGAGTAGTGGTGGTTGTTGTGAATGGCAGCTTTAGTTGGTGTTGGTTGTCACGACACCAAAACAGAAACACAAATAACAATAGTATTTAGTTCATGGGTGTTTCGGTGGTGGGGGTGTTGAATTCTCGGAGGTGATTTTTGGGGTCTCGATTTATAAATAGACCCGAAACAGAAGGTAGTGATTGGTTATGATTAGTGGCACGTGCAACAGCAGAAAACATGGGTTTTGTGGTGGTTTTGGTTAACCCAACAAGTAAAATCCTTGGTTTGTAGTAACCCCAATAATTACGAGAAAGAAGAAATGGATTAGGAAGTTGAGATTGATCGGTGGTAGTGGTTGTTTAATGAAGGAGGATGGTGGGTTTCATATAGATAGTTTTACATAGATAGGAGATAGATAGTGGAGAATATAGTATCACTTTTTTTTAGTCATTCAACTCTCGTGAATTGTAACTAGGAGACGTGGATCATATAAGATGCATTCATGCATAATTAAACCTGGTGATCGAACATTATACCTACTGCATGTCAAAAAAAAAATTATCATGTGTGATTACATATGATTCTAACACAACTTGTGACAAATAATTAGTGTTCCTCTTTTTGATAAAGATATTAAAAGTAATTTAACAATAGATCACATTCGAAACCAGTAATTATTAACAACCTTACATAAAGAAAACTTATAATTTATATTACTCATTTTCGGATCACCTTTTTTTTTAAATAATATAAGTTCGTGTTTAGACTTGTTTAAATAAACAACGAATGACAACTGAGTGCTACTGTCGATTACAAAATAGATCACAAAATATATATTTAATATACTTTATATATATATATATATATATATATATATATATATATATACTCTTTAAATAATAATTATTATATATTATTATTATTTTTCAACATTGATTATAACAATTACAATATATAAAACTTCTTTTTATAATATACATATATGTTTATATATATATATATATATATATATATATATATATATATATATATATATATATATATATATATATATATTTAATTATATGCATATCTATATATTATTTATTAAATTAATAATATTAAATATATTGATATTATTTTATATATTTATTTCCAACAATAAAATCATATATTATTTCAAATAATATTTCAAATAAAATTATATATATCTATATACAAATTAGTTGTTCGTGAATCGTTCGGGATCAGTCGAAGGTCAATTGAGTATATGAAACAGTTCAAACTTTTTGAGACTCAACCTTATAGACTTTGCTTATCGTGTCGGAATTATATAAAGATTAAGTTTAAATTTGGTCGGAAATTTCCGGGTCATCACAGTACCTACCCGTTAAAGAAATTTCGTCCCGAAATTTGAGTGAGGTTGTCATGGCTAACAATAAAAATGTTTTCATGACAAATATGAGTTGATAAATGGAGTTTTATCATTATTGACTAATATAGATAAAACGATTCGATTAGGTGAAGCGTACTTATGAAGCTGTAACAACAGATTGAGATAGAGATTTAACTTTTGACGTAGTCACAGTGGGACTTAGAAAATAAGGTGCGTCTTAGCTTTTGATGTTGTCTTGGTTGAATTTCAGAATTCAAGGGATTTAGAAGAAAATCTTCGAAACCTAAATAAGATTTGATCTTTCAGAAATTAAGGAAATTAGGATCCTCTTTGGTTAAATGCGATAATCTGTTTTGATTGCTCTGTCAGATATTTCACTATAAATCCACCCTCTTCATTTCCTTTATTTTCACTGCTCATACATTCTATTCCTTCTTTCCCGACTTTAAGTCAAGCGATTAATGGTCCAGAATTAGTAGATATGAATTTCAGAATGAACATAGTTAATGTTCTAAGAAAGAAACGATAATAGCACAATCTGACTTGTCAAATTACCAGAATTCAATGGAAAGATAGGACTATCAAGAAAATATGTTCTTGATATGTTTATAGATTAGACAGAATGTAAGAGTCATGTAACATGGCAGATGATGACGTTATGATCTGTGAATCATCACGTTCCATTTAGAAACTCAGCATGACTTACTGTAATATAATCACGTTGATCAAGTGTCATTATATTATACTAATTCATGCATCAATTTCTTTACATTTCTCCAAAATTCATTCATAAATTAAACTTAAATTTTATAAAAGTTTCCAATATAATGAAACATAGGAAGCACGAAGAGGTATATAATTTCGGACGAGAATATTTATGAAAATATCCTCAGAAATATCGAAGATATTTATGATGATATTTTGGAATTTTCAAGTTCGATTGTTGATGAAGAAAGATTTTCCGCAAGATTTTAACATGAGTACGGAGCAAGATATTCGTTGAAGGTTTCATCGGATCCAGAATTACCTGGATTCTTTGAATATATGGTATGGTCCTTGTATTTAGCCTTGGTCTCCTTCATGATTTGCTCAATATGTTTTTCAGTACTAAATTTTCTATCGAGCGTTCCTAACACTCCCTTTTTTATCATCAAACTTTTGGCCGTTTAGATCATCTACAATTTTTCTGTTTTCTCTGCATTTAATGCTACGATATCTGAATCATCGGTTATCAATCCGAGGTGGTTTCAGGAGGATTGTGTTTTTAGATGATTAAACGCTGATGGTAATATGGTGAAATATAAAAGGTTTCTCGGTAACAATAAAAGAGCATACATGTATATCAAGGGGTTAATAAGGTTGTTTCGAACGAAAAGTCGAAGTTGACTTGCTGGATCTGTGACAAAATTTGCTACTTTGAAAGGAATTACCAAGTTATTTTGGGTAATAATAACACTAAAGGAATTAGCATAGCTATGTGTTAAAGGTTTACTCAGGTTCCGAGTAGTTTCTGGTGCATAACTATATGCATCAATCTTTTCTTCAATAGATGAAGTGCGGTTGGTTCATCCTCTCGTTTGAGGTGTTTTCAAGAATCATGAAAGGTTTGAATGCAGATTGGAATCGTCAAGATACAAATGAGGTTTAAGATGAACTCAAGTGGCAAACTTGAAGAAATATTTAGTTTCATATGTTATAATCAATATTTTATTTCATTTTAATTGTCCAATGTTATTAGTCCACAGTCGATAGTCCACAGTTAACAGTCCAATAATTAATATATAGTTTAATATATAATATTCGAATTAATTAATATGTATCGTGACCCGTGTACATGTCTCAGACTCGATCACAACTCAAAGTATATATATTATTATAGAATCAACCTCAACCCTGTATAGCTAACTCGATCATTACTGCATATAGAGTGTCTATGGTTATTCATAATAATATATATAGATGCGTCGATATGATATGTTAAAACATTGTATAGGTTTCCCGATATTTAAAATGCATAAATAACAGTATTTAAATGACGATAAATAAAGTGCGTAAAATAAATAACAGAAATTAAATGATGATAAATAAAATTGCGAGAATATAAATTGTGATAATTAAATTGCGATAAATAAAATGTAATCAGTTAGCTAGGAACAGTTAGCTAGGAATAGTTAGCGTGGATTCTTAACAAAATTTCTCGTAGTTAATTTGTTTGTTTCTAACAAATTTTATTTTATCCAATGTTTTCTTCATTATGCCACTTGTTGGATTCTGATAAGTCAAAATCCAATTATGAAATTGAATGAAAAATGGTTACTCTGTGGTGAACGGATTCGTATAGCTATGGTTGTAAGCAGGATAGTAAATGACTATTAAATCAGCTTCGGAGAATGTACAGTGTAACTTTATTAATGTGAAATCTAAATATTCCTCGGGTATTACCTACCCGTTAAAATATTTTCACCATTAAAAGTTTGTACAAAAGAATTTTTAATTACAATTCTTATGAAAACATATATACATGTATATTTTCTTCAGATGTAATCACGAATTTATGAGTTAATATGATATTAATCTCATTTGCTGTTTGGTTTGAGCTAAAATAAATAATCTCTAAGACTTTAGAGATTACATAATCGCCACCTAATAGTTCTCCAAGGAAGTTATGAATCAATACTTCATCGTTGATTCTTATTAGTACTCCTTGGTATCTATGATAAGTACGATATTGATGCTCGAGGTACAGATTGTGATGTCGAGGTGTGGGATGCAGATATTGATATTGGTGGTGATACTGGTTATGCTGCTGATGGTGGTACTGTTGTTGCCGGTGTTGCCACTGGTGCTTGTAATCTTTGCACCATATTCTCCAAAGCTGTAATCCGTGCGCGAAGCTCGTTGACTTCTTCTATTACACAGGGGTGATTGTCGGTCGGAACAAGTGGATAAATAAAATCTAGAATTTAGTTTAGTATATAATCATGACGAGATACTCTGGAAATAAGAGAGAAAATGGTGTTTCGGACAGGTTCGCCGGTAAGTGCGTCAGGTTTTTCGCCAAGAGGATAATATGGTGGATGAAAAGGATCGCCTTCTTCTTGTCTCCAATGACTAAGTAGGCTACGAACCCAACCCCAATTCATCTAGAATAGATGATGGCTGATTGGTTGGTCCATTCCGGTCACACTGCTTTCGGAGCTTGAGTGGGACTCCATGTCGGAATCCGAGGGACTTGAACTAGTGGTGAGTTCCATTTTGTATGATTGAATAAAGGATTTTTCGATATGAAATGATTTTCGGATATCGGATGATATTCTTTTTACATAGAATACCTATATATAGTACAGAAGACCTCGTAGATTACGGAGGAATTTACAGAATATGTCAGCCAAGTCTACAGTAACAGATACGCTAAGATATGAATTAGCAGATACGCTAAGATATGAATTTTATCTATACACTATTCATGCAATCAATGCAGTAAGATGTGTCTAGACTAAGAATGATAAGCAGGTAATTTTCGACACGAAATGATAAGCAAAACTTTTGACATGCAGACACGGTCGAAGTCCAGACCCACTAATGCATCTAAACAACTATCAGTTAGACACATTAATGCAAGACCTGGTTCGCTAAGACCACCGCTCTGATACCACATGAGACGACCCGTCCTAATCCATAAGGACGAATACAATAACATATGATTACATCGCGAGGTACTTGACCTCTATATGATACATTTGACAAATATTGCATTCATTTTTAAAAGACAAACTTTCATTACATCGAAAGTTGACGGCATGCATACCATTTCATAATATATCCAAACTATAAATGACTTGATAATAATCTTGATGAACTCAATGACTCGAATGCAACGTCTTTTGAAATATGTCATGAATGATTCCAAGTAATGTCTCTAGAATGGGAAAATGCACATCGGAAGATTTCTTTCATACCTGAGAATAAACATGCTTTCAAGTGTCAACCAAAAGGTTGGTGAGTTCATTAGTTTATCATAAATGATTATTTTCATCATTTTAATAGACCACTCATTTCCAATTCTCATAAATACACGTCCCATGCATAGAGACAAAAATCATTCATATGGTGAACACCTGGTAACCGACATTAACAAGATGCATATAGAATATCCCCATCATTCTGGGACACCCATCATACATGATAAACTCGAAGTGCTAAAGCATTCCAAATTCTAGAATGGGGGTTGTTAGTTCCCGTAGATCTACCTTTAGGATTCGCGTCAATTAGGGGTGCACTAATTTTCAAAATTAGTGATGTTCCCTAATTCTTAGGCTACCAAGCTAAAAGGGGCATATTCGGTTTAATAATCCAGCCATAGAATGTAGTTTCGATTACTTGTGTCTATTTCGCAAAACATTTATAAAGGCAGCGCATGTATTCTCAGTCCCAAAAATATATATTGCAAAAGCATTTAAAAAGGGAGCAAATGAAACTCACGATACTGTATTTTGTAGTAAAAATACATATGATGAAACTCACGATACTTATTTATTATTATTTATTATTAATTATACTAAAAATCTTATTAATAAAATTAGTAATAATAATAATTACTTAATAGCAATCAATAATAAATAATAATAATAACAATAATAATAATATGAAATAATAATAATAAGAGTATTAGCAATAACTACCTCAAAGGAATAGCCATAAAAAAATGCTCAAGTCCGGGTTTGAACCCGCGACGTCCCGCTAACCCGATAAAAATCTTAACCATAACCGTTACTGAAAGGACCCGTTCATATACATTATAAACGATTCACAATAGTTGATTACATCGCGAGGTATTTGACCTCTATATGATACATTTTACAAACATTGTATTCGTTTTTAAAAGACAAACTTTCTTTACAACGAAAGTTGACGGCATGCACACCATTTCATAATACATCCAACTATAATTGGCTTAATAATAATCTTGATGAACTCAATGACTCGAATGCAACGTCTTTCAAAATATGCCATGAATGACTCCAAGTAATATCCTTAAAATGAGCTAATGCACAGCGGAAGATTTCTTTAATACCTGAGAATAAACATGCTTTAAAGTGTCAACCAAAAGGTTGGTGAGTTCATTAGTTTATCATAATCCATCATTTCCGTAATAGTAATAGACCACAAGATTTCAGTTTCTATAAATATCCGTACACTCGCAAGTGTATAAAAGTATTCTATAAGTTGTAGGCACCCGGTAACAAGCTTTAACGTTCATGTTTTACCCTCTGAAGTACACCAGATCAGGTGTGTTTAAAATAACCTCGAAGTACTAAAGCATCCCATAGTCAGGATGGGGTTTGTCAGACCCAATAGATCTATCTTTAGGATTCGCGCCTACCGTACATAGACAAGTAGTTTAATGTTACCAAGCTAAGGGTATATTTCTGGTTTAAACCACATAGAATTAGTTTTAGTACTTGTGTCTATTTCGTAAAACATTTATAAATCAGCGCATGTATTCTCAGCCCAAAAATATATATAAAAAGGGAGCAAATGAAACTCACAATACTGTATTTTGTAGCAATTATGTATATGACGGCACTGAACAAGTGCAGGGTTTGTCTCGGATTCACGAACCTATATTAAGTATATATATTTATATGTTGGTCAATATCTGTCTAACAATTTAGGTCAAGTCGTAGTGTATCACAATCCTAATGCTCGAGACCGACATGCAAAAGTCAACAAAAGTCAACTTGACCCAAAATGACTTTCAAAATCTATACATGTTTAGTATATAACTTATATATAGTAGTTTTATATATTTAAATATATTTATCAGATCTTATTATACTAAATAATACAAGTCATTTATTAATAAATAAAAATTTATATTAAAATTCATATATGATAAAAATATACTTTTATATATCTCAAGTAATAAAATTTATAAAATTCACTTAATATCATAAAAATATAGTGGTATGTATTATTAATGTAATTACATTACGTGTGGTAAAAATATCTTTGTACGCATATTTATTTGATAAAATAATATTGATAATAATAATAATGATAAAAATAATAAAATGATAGTTTCAATAAAAATATTAATTTTTAGTAATAAAGATAATTTTAGTAATAACATCAACTGATAACAGTTATAATAATCGTTTTAATAATAATATTAAAATTAATGATAATTCAGTTGACCATATCTTTTAATCCGTTCATCGAAACCACACGATTTCTAAATGAAAAGTTATTAATTTTTTTTTCTTCAGCTTTTCAACGACATGCATATCATATAACTTATCTCAGTAGCATATGTATCAAATTCGTGATTTATCATAAACTATTTAACGACGAAACTAAGCATACAAACATGCATAATCATATATACTCGAGCACTAGTTAGGGATACACTATTAATATATAAAAGATAAGATATGAATGCTCACGTATCAATATTGTGATTCAATATTGCAGGAAAGTACGTAGACGCAACGAAAATGATAAACGTTAGGTTGACCTCACGAGCAATACCCTCGATCAATACCCATAACCTTCATAGCTATAATCCATAATTTCCTTAGCTATATCCCATTTGAAAACTTATTTTGAAATCGTCTGAATATAACTCCGTCTTAGTATTTTATGTATACTAATAATATCTTGAAATAGTACTAAGTAAATATATATATATGTAATTCGATTGAGAGAGTTTAGAGAAATATATTTTCAAGTTTCTATGAAATAATGAAACCTATTGAATTCTATTTATAATAGATTTTTGAATTATTAAAGTGAATTATTAAAGTATGAATTATTAAAGTGAATTATTAAAGTATGAATTATTAAAGTGAATTATTAAAGTATGAATTATTAAAGTGAATTATTAAAGTATGAATTATTAAAGTGAATTATTAAAGTATGAATTATTAAAGTGAATTATTAAAGTATGAATTATTAAAGTTAAAGTAAAGTAAAAGTAAAGTAAAGGTAAAGTTAAAGTATAGTAAAAGTATAAAACTATGTACGTATAATACGCGTATAAAAATATATAATATTAATTTAAATCCTTATATATATTTAATAAAATAAAATATAAATATCGTTATCTTTATCATACTGGTTAAGTAATGAGTTGTCAAAAAGAATAGATTTCTTAAATCACAGTGGACCTCATAACATAGGCCCGTAATCATATCATAATGTATCTGATAATTCAATCATTTGATATTATCTCTTAATTCTGTCGATAAATATATCGAAACAAATATGTTCATGTAAAGTATCATATATCTAATACTTTGTTAATGTTTTCAGTTAATATTATATATTATATATACATATCTATATACACATAATTGTTCGTGAATCGTCAAACACGGTCAAAGGGTAATTGATTACATGAATGTAGTTCCAAACTTTTTAAGATTCAACATTACAAATTCTGCTTATCGTGTCGGAAACATATAAAGGTTAAGTTTAAATTTGGTCGGAAATTTCCGGGTCGTTACAGTACCTACCCGTTAAAGAAATTTCGTCCCGAAATTTGATCGAGGTCGTCATGGCTAACTATAAAAATGTTTTCATGATGAATATGAGTTGATAAATAGAGTTTTATCATCATTGAGTAATATAGATAAAATAATTTGATTACGCGAAGAGTATAAGTGAAGCTATCGCAAGAGAGTGAAATGAGTAAACGTATATTCGTTTTAACCGATGACGTAGTTATGATTGATTTTCGGAATTCATGGGATTTAAAGAAAATCTTTGCAATAAGATTTGGTTCTTCGGCGATTAAGGAAATCAGGATCTTCTTTGATTAAATGCGATAATCTGTCTCGATTTCTCTGTCTGATATTTTACTATAATTCCACCCCCTTCGTTTCTTTATTTCCACATCTCACACCTTCTAGTCTTTCTCCCCAATTCATACTTTAAAGCATTCGTTAATATGCTTCATCCAGTATTGATTCTTGATATACTCTTAACTTTCATATATGTCATTCTTCTTTTTCATCTACCACCGGAGGAAGTTATTTTCTTCTACCATTACCTTGGGGTTATTGTGTTTTTCATTCTCCCGTGTCTTTATATTGCTATACGCATTGATATACAAGGTTTGTAATTTCGGGGTTGTTATCGGGCTTTATATTCTCCATTATATTTCGGAGCTTCATGCTTTCGTTTTCTCTTTCCGACCTTAAGTCAAGCGGATAATGGTCCAGAATTCGTAGATATGAATTTTTGGATGAACATAGTTAATATTCCAAGAAGAAAATCGTAATGGCACGATATTGATTTGGCAAATTACCAGAATATCCGAAAATATAGAGCTATCAAGATGATATGTTCTTAATATGTTTGGAAATTAGGTAGAATGTAAGAGTCATGTAAACAGTACATGATGACAGTATGTTCTGTGAATCATCACGTTCCATTAGAAACTCAGCATGACTTACTGTAATATAATCACGTTGATCAAGTGTCATTATATTATACTAATTCATGCTTCAGTTCCCAACACTACTTCAAAAACATTTCTATTTTAAATTCAAAATTTTTTTTTTTTTAGAATTTAGAAACAAACACAGTTTCTTTTTATGTTGTAACGCAGATATTGCGAAGAGATAAAAGATTTCAGATAAGAATAGTTGTGAAAATATCTTCAGGAATATCGAAGATATTATAATAAAAGATACGATAATATGGATGATGAAGAAGATTTGTCTGTGAAGGTTTAGAATAAGAAGTAAGTTGTTTGCTAACAATTTCAGTAGACACTGAATCATTTGGATCCTTTGAAGGCAGGTTTAGTCTTTGTGATTTGTCCACAGCCTCCTTCATGGTATGCTCAATCCGTTTTCCAGTTTCAAACCTTCTCTTTTTCTCAACTTTACCACCATACTATTCTTTATCATCAAACTTTTGACGGTTAAAGTCGTTTACAGTTTTTGCTGCTTCATCAGCATTTTTCCAATTTCGGAGAACTAGTTCATGGTTTGGGATGTTTTTCAGAAAATTCACATTCGAAGTATGTAAGTCTAGGAGATAGACGTTATATGTATAACTTTTGACGTAAAATTGTCGCGAAATTCAAAATACTGATTGCTAATTCCCAGTAGTTGGTGTGACAATTATTGTTACAGGATGTAGGTGAGTACATGATGGGGTTTTAATGAATAAATATAGTGGCTTTTCGGAGAGGCTTAAGTCGAAGGTTAATGAAGTTGTTGATAAGTTTACTGCTAATGTGGCGAGATATGAAAGGTTCTCCGGTAACAATGATGAAGGGGTAATTGTTATAATAAGGTTTATTCGTATAAACAAATGAAGGTAATTTGCTGGAGCTGTGACAAAACTGTCTATTTTGGAAAGAGATTGAAAAATTATATTTGGTAATAAATATCAAAGGATCTGACATGGATACGTGTTAAACTATAACTTTGGTTTCGAGAGCTTTTCAGATGCATGACAGTGGGTAATATGTGGTTGGATCATCATCTCACATGTCTTTAGGAATTTCGAAGTGTTTGAACACATATTGTAATTGTTAATATACATATGATGTTCTAAGATTTTGAATGATATAAATATTTTTGTGAGTTCCATGAATAGAAATGAGGTTCTAGGACAGTTTTGAAGTCAAAGTATAGTTTTAAAAGATGTAGGAATCTAAGAGTGACGATTTCGATTATATCTTGAATCGAATTATGAGATTTCAAAATCATAATATGTAATTAGATTTTGAATGAGTATGGTTGTTTTGATTTTTATAAAAGAATGTATATTGTTGTGAAAGTAGGGAGTATAATGGATGATTTGCTGAATCAGATTCGAAGAATGTAACATAATAATTGTGAATTTATATATCTCTCGGGTATTACCTACCCGTTAAAAAAATTCACAATTAATATTTTGTACAAAAGAATTTTATTATAGTCTTTATGGAAATATATATGTGTATATTTCTTCAGATGTAATATTGATTTAATGAGTTAATATTAAATTAAACTCATTTGATTTATGGTTAAGGCGAGGATAGATAATGTCTAAACTTTAGAAATTACATAATCGCCGTAGAATGTTTCCCCAATGAAGTTATGAATCAATACTTCATCGTTGTGGTATTCCTTGGTATCTACATGGCGTATGATGTCGATGCTCGTGGGACAGATTATGAAGTTGAGGTTTGCGATGCGGTTGTTTTTGGTGGTGGTAATGGTACTGTTGATGGCGGTACTGGTTATGCTGTTGGTGTTTGTAATCTTTGCACCATATTCTCCAAAGCCACTACCCGAGCGCGAAGCTCGTTGACTTCTTCTATTACACCGGGGTAATTGTCGGTTCGGGCGAGCGGATAAATAAGATCTAGAATTTGGTGTAGTATACAATCATGACGAGATACTCTGGAAATGAGAGAGAAAATGGTGTTTCGGACAGGTTCGCCGGTAAGTGCTTCAGGTTCATTGCCAAGAGGGCAATGTGGTGGATGAAAGGGATCGCCTTCTTCTTGTCTCCAATGGTTAAGTAGATTATGAACCCATCCCCAATTCATCCAGAATAGATGATGGCTAATTGGTTGATTCATTCCGGTCACGCTGCTTTCAGAGCTCATGTGGAAATCCATATCGGCATAGCTGTCGGAATCCGAGGAACTCGAACTGGTTGAGGGATCCATCTTGTATGGTCAGGGAAAGAATTTTTTTGGTATGAAATAGATTGTAGAATTTAGATTTGGTATTCTTCAATACATAATTTACATATATATATATATAATACCAAAATCCCATAAATTACGGAGGAATCTTTGAAAGATGTCAGTCAAAGTTCACAGTAACAGATATGCTAAGATAAGAATTCGTCTATACACTATTATGAAATAAATATAGGAAAACGCGTCTAGACTTAAGAATGATAAGCAGGTAATTTCCTAAGGATGGTAAGTAGATGATTTTCGACTAAAAATGATAAGCAAAAATTTTAACATGCAAACACGGTCGAAGTCCAGACTCACTAATGCATCTTAACAACTATCAGTTAGACACACTAATGCAAGACCTGGTTCGCTAAGACCACCGCTCTGATACCAACTGAAAGGACCCGTTCATATACATTATAAACGATTCACAATAGTTGATTACATCGCGAGGTATTTGACCTCTATATGATACATTTTACAAACATTGCATTCGTTTTTAAAAGACAAACTTTCTTTACAACGAAAGTTGACGGCATGCACACCATTTCATAATACATCCAACTATAATTGGCTTAATAATAATCTTGATGAACTCAATGACTCGAATGCAACGTCTTTCAAAATATGCCATGAATGACTCCAAGTAATATCCTTAAAATGAGCTAATGCACAGCGGAAGATTTCTTTAATACCTGAGAATAAACATGCTTTAAAGTGTCAACCAAAAGGTTGGTGAGTTCATTAGTTTATCATAATCCATCATTTCCGCAATAGTAATAGACCACAAGATTTCAGTTTCTATAAATATCCGTACACTCGCAAGTGTATAAAAGTATTCTATAAGTTATAGGCACCCGGTAACAAGCTTTAACGTTCATTTTTTACCCTCTGAAGTACACCAGATCAGGTGTGTTTAAAATAACCTCGAAGTACTAAAGCGTCCCATAGTCAGGATGGGGTTTGTCAGACCCAATAGATCTATCTTTAGGATTCGCGCCTACCGTACATAGACAAGTAGTTTAATGTTACCAAGCTAAGGGTATATTTCTGGTTTAAACCCACATAGAATTAGTTTTAGTACTTGTGTCTATTTCGTAAAACATTTATAAATCAGCGCATGTATTCTCAGCCCAAAAATATATATAAAAAGGGAGCAAATGAAACTCACAATACTGTATTTTGTAGCAATTATGTATATGACGGCACTGAACAAGTGCAGGGTTTGTCTCGGATTCACGAACCTATATTAAGTATATATATTTATATGTTGGTCAATATCTGTCTAACAATTTAGGTCAAGTCGTAGTGTATCACAATCCTAATGCTCGAGACCGACATGCAAAAGTCAACAAAAGTCAACTTGACCCAAAATGACTTTCAAAATCTATACATGTTTAGTATATAACTTATATATAGTAGTTTTATATATTTAAATATATTTATCAGATCTTATTATACTAAATAATACAAGTCATTTATTAATAAATAAAAATTTATATTAAAATTCATATATGATAAAAATATACTTTTATATATCTCAAGTAATAAAATTTATAAAATTCACTTAATATCATAAAAATATAGTGGTATGTATTATTAATGTAATTACATTACGTGTGGTAAAAATATCTTTGTACGCATATTTATTTGATAAAATAATATTGATAATAATAATAATGATAAAAATAATAAAATGATAGTTTCAATAAAAATATTAATTTTTAGTAATAAAGATAATTTTAGTAATAACATCAACTGATAACAGTTATAATAATCGTTTTAATAATAATATTAAAATTAATGATAATTCAGTTGACCATATCTTTTAATCCGTTCATCGAAACCACACGATTTCTAAATGAAAAGTTATTAATTTTTTTTTCTTCAGCTTTTCAACGACATGCATATCATATAACTTATCTCAGTAGCATATGTATCAAATTCGTGATTTATCATAAACTATTTAACGACGAAACTAAGCATACAAACATACATAATCATATATACTCGAGCACTAGTCAGGGATACACTATTAATATATAAAAGATAAGATATGAATGCTCACGTATCAATATTGTGATTCAATATTGCAGGAAAGTACGTAGACGCAACGAAAATGATAAACGTTAGGTTGACCTCACGAGCAATACCCTCGATCAATACCCATAACCTTCATAGCTATAATCCATAATTTCCTTAGCTATATCCCATTTGAAACTTATTTTGAAATCGTCTGAATATAACTCCGTCGTAGTATTTTATGTATACTAATAATATCTTGAAATAGTACTAAGTAAATATATATATATGTAATTCGATTGAGAGAGTTTAGAGAAATATATTTTCAAGTTTCTATGAAATAATGAAACCTATTGAATTCTATTTATAATAGATTTTTGAATTATTAAAGTGAATTATTAAAGTATGAATTATTAAAGTTAAAGTAAAGTAAAAGTAAAGTAAAGGTAAAGTTAAAGTATAGTAAAAGTATAAAACTATGTACGTATAATACGCGTATAAAAATATATAATATTAATTTAAATCGTTATATATATTTAATAAAATAAAATATAAATATCGTTATCTTTATCATACTGGTTAAGTAATGAGTTGTCAAAAAGAATAGATTTCTTAAATCACAGTGGACCTCATAACATAGGCCCGTAATCATATCATAATGTATCTGATAATTCAATCATTTGATATTATCTCTTAATTCTGTCGATAAATATATCGAAACAAATATGTTCATGTAAAGTATCATATATCTAATACTTTGTTAATGTTTTCAGTTAATATTATATATTATATATACATATCTATATACACATAATTGTTCGTGAATCGTCAAACACGGTCAAAGGGTAATTGATTACATGAATGTAGTTCCAAACTTTTTAAGATTCAACATTACAAATTCTGCTTATCGTGTCGGAAACATATAAAGGTTAAGTTTAAATTTGGTCAGAAATTTCCGGGTCGTTACAGTTACTCCATCATGATCATCATAATACCCATTCTATCATCACTTTTAACATCATCCTACCCATTCATCATTCATCATAATCAACCCATTATCATTATCATTCTATGATCTCATCATCATTATCTATATCGTATCATTATTTCATCTATATCATATGATTACCACATCATCATCAGGCTTAAACTATCATCTATTATCATCATAATAACATCAACATCATATGATATTTCCACGATCATAATCGTATTATCTAATCATAACCATTATTTTTCAACATAAAATCATCATCTAAATTATCATCTAAAAACCTTCATTAACCATATTATCATTGTCCTCTTCATGGCTCATCATCAATATTGCGTAGTATGTATCATGTATCCTTATCATCATCAAATATTCATGTATTAGGTTTCATCACAGCATTTAAGTCGAGCAATACAGAAGGGAAGCAGCAACCCACGGCAAAAAATAATAAAGGAATGACATCCTAACTAATCAAGTAAACTGCATTGTGGCTCGTCAAACCAATTGGATTATTCGGCCCAAGTTAACTTATTCAATTAACGTAGCAAGATTTATAAGTTCTCAAGCCCAATTTAAAACAAGTTCATTGTCCAACCTATTACAGTCCAACTACTAAATTAAGGTTTATGGCCCACTTGTATTTGCATTTAGTCGACCCAAAACCGATGTGATAATAATTTGTAGCAGGAGTTATAACCTACGAATTTATCTACCTTTTTATCAAGTGAGGTTTTATTTAATTTATTTATTTGTTGGCTAAAGGAAAAAGGAACACACAAGGTAGTTAAATTCATCATTATCATGCGTTTAATTATTCCTATATAAATCATCTTCTTCTTTACAGCTCATCATAAAATATTCAATAATCATATCATCGAAATTCATGGTTTAACCTCTTCTTTATCGCCATCTAGTTTTAATAGTAGAAGCAATGGAACGGCAGTAACAGGGACTGCTTCCTGATCGTGACAGATGCTTGGAAAAACAACATTTGATGGTGGTTGTGGTTCAAGGGTGATGATGGGTTTTGATGGGATATGGGTTCGAATCAGAAAAACAGAAAAAAATGTAGCAGTCATCATGGTTTAACAGAAGTAGTAGGTCTTGGCGATTTAGTTTATGATTATGAATTACATAGAAAGCAGACGTACAGTAGTAGCAGTAAAGAATAAACAGGACAGTAGCAGTCGTGGGTGGTGAAGGGTTTTTGAAGAAGAAGAGGAGAGAGATGAGAGAGGGAGTAGTGGTGGTTGTTGTGAATGGCAGCTTTAGTTAGTGTTGGTTATCACGACACCAAAACAGAAACACAAATAATAATAGTATTTAGTTCATGGGTGTTTCGGTGGTGGGGGTGTTGAATTCTTGGAGGTGATTTTGGGGGTCTCGGTTAGCAAATAGAACCGAAACAGAAGGTTGTGATTGGTTATGATTAGTGGCACGTGCAGCAGCAGATAACATAGGTTTTGTGGTGGTTTTGTTTAACCCAACAAGTAAAATCCTTGGTTTGTAGTAACCCCAATAATTGCGAGAAAGAAGAAATGGATTAGGAAGTTGAGTTTGATCGGTGGTAGTGGTTGTTTAATGATGGAGGATGGTGGGTTTCATATAGATAGTTTCACATAGATATGCAGACACAAGTATATGTATATATGTATATTTAGAAGAGAACAAGAACAGAAATATATAATTCATTCTATGTAAAAATATCTTTATTGATGATTAATGCATATCTGTCTCTTTTGTTGATACGTTTAAACAAAGAGAGAAAGAACAATAATGAAGGTGGTGGGTCTCATGCTTGGGATGTTTTGACAGAATGACAAAAATAATTTCTCAAACAATAGATAGTGGATTCGCTAGTGATCAGATGGAATGTGTAACATAAAGTAGATTGGTTTGTTATCTATGTATATCACTATATGTATATTATGTACGGAGTATTTAAGATTTATATTATGGAATAGATAGGAGATAGATAGTGGAGAATATAGTATCACTTTTTTTTTAGTCATTCAACTCTCGTGAATTGTAACTAGGAGACGTGGATCATATAAGATGCATTCATGCATAACTAAACTTGGTGATCGAACATTATACCTACTGCATGTCAATAAAAAAAATTTATCATGTGTGATTAAATATGATTCCAACACAACTTGTGACAAATAATTAGTGTTCCTCTTTTTGATAAAGATATTAAAATTAATTTAACAATAGATCACATTCGAAACCCGTAATTATTAACAACCTTACATAAAGAAAACTTATAATTTATATTACTCATTTTCGGATCACCTTTTATTTTTAAATCATATAAGTTCGTGTTTAGACTTGTTTAAATAACCAACGAATGACAACTGAGTGCTACTGTCGATTACAAAATATATCACAAAATATATATTTAATATACTATATATATATATATATATATATATATATATATATATATATATATATATACTCTTTAAATAATAATTATTATATATTATTATTATTTTTCAACATTGATTATAACAATTACAATATATAATATTTCTTTTTATAATATACATATATGTTTATATATATATATATATATATATATATATATATATATATATATATATATATATATATATATAATTATATGCATATCTATATATTATTTATTAAATTAATAATATTAAATATATTGATATTATTTTATATATTTATTTCCAACAATAAAATCATATATTATTTCAAATAATATTTCAAATAAAATTATATATATCTATATACAAATTAGTTGTTCGCGAATTGTTAGGGATCAGTCGAAGGTCAATTGAGTATATGAAACAGTTCAAACTTTTTGAGACTCAACCTTATAGACTTTGCTTATCGTGTCGGAATTATATAAAGATTAAGTTTAAATTTGGTCAGAAATTTCCGGGTCGTCACATAAACTAATGAACTCACTAACCTTTTGGTTGACACTGTAAGGCATGTTTATTCTCAGGTATGAAAGAAATCTTCCGCTGTGCATTTGCTCACTTTAGAGATATTACGTGGAGTCATTCATGACATATTTCAAAAGATGTTGCGTTCGAGTCGTTGAGTTCATCAAGATTATTATTAAGTCAGTGATAGTTGGATATATTATGAAATGGTATGCATGCCGGTCAACTTTCGATGAAATGAAAGTTTGTCTTTTAAAAGCGAATGCAATGTTTGTAAAATGTATCATATAGAGGTCAAGTACCTCACGATGTAACCAAATGTAATGTATTCGTCCAGATGGATTAGGACGGGGCATAAAAATGTGTTTCTTTTACGGCTTCTGTGAAAGTTTCTGGCACTCTTCTGCCTAACCGCTGCCATAAAGATAAGTGTCTGTCGGTATCTATATAATGTATAAAGCCGGACACCTTCTGGTTTTCTGGTAAGTCTTGTATTTTGGCCACCTCCTTGGTGTATCTGTCTATTATCTCTCCTAAGCTTTCTTTCGATTTCTGCTTAATGTCGTGGCATTCGACATGTGTTCTTTTGCGTGCGCGCAAGTTGTGGAAGTTTAATAAAAATCTTGAGCGCAAATCTGAAAAACCTGCAATGCTTTGGGCTGGCAAATTATTGAACCATTCCCTTGCTACTCCTTGCAGTACTATTGGTGGCATATGGCATGTACTGCATCACTCCAGCTGTGTGTCCTTGCAGTTCCTTCAAATTTTTGCAAAAAGTCATCTGGATCTGATAACCCATCATAACTTCCGAGTGTAGAGGCAACACAGGTGCGACTGTGAAGGGATGATTGGCAATATGTGGCACAAACTTTTTAGTTGTGGGAGCTAATTCAAGGCTTTGCTTAGCTTTTTTCCTTTGCATCACCGCGAACCAATTGTTCATAAATTCGTGTACCTGTGCTGGCTCATTGAAAGCTGGTGCCAAGTGTGGTGGTGCGACTTGCTACAATTGAGATATGAAGCTATTTGATTAAGTTGCGACATAGTGCGCCCAGCTATATTGGTTTCTTGCAACAGTATGGGTTGGTTGCGAAGACGCATACGCAGTTGACCCTTGTTGTGGTGTCAGCATTATATATGAACCAACTAGATTTCTCAGACCCATCTACCTGATTCTTTCCTGAGTCTTCTCGGTAGTAACCCTTTCAATCGGAGTTTCGGGTTCAATCGAGGTGATAATCGGTATGGTGCCCACATAGGTAGTTTTAAATTTGAAACCTGGTGGAACAGTTTTGCTTGGAGAACCGAAGCTCAGGTTTTTTGGCGGCAGATCCTCGAATGGTTTGAAGTTAGTTCCTGTTTCCAGTAAACTTCCATCGGGAGAGTGCCACCAACTTTTAGATGATTCTTACAGGACCATTTCTGATGTAACCGGCCCTATTCCAACATTTGATGTCGATGAAGGCTTTGATGCGGCTTTGGTTGGTGCTGGTGGCGTCGACGGTGTATTCGTAACAGTAGCCGTAGGTGTTTGAAACCCTGGACTTACTGGAGAGTCCGACTGCCCTTGATTTTTTCCACTCTTATTTCCTCCACCCATTCTTGCTGACAATTTAAAACCTGAAAGTGACCGATTAATTAAACAAAAAAGTTTTTCGTAAAAAATATACGTATAATAAATCATACACAACATAAATTCCAAGCTTGTTTGTTTCATATAACCGGTCCCACAGATGGCGCCAAATGATCAAACATATTTTTACGAGGTCAAGGTGAACTTACGCTTGAGTGCATAGTAGGGTTTAAGGACTAACAACATTCGGACCTCCGACACTTAGTCGTGGATAACCCACATCGGTATGGTTTCGATTTCGACAGGGTAGCCGGTTTGTGAGTCCACCAACAACCTAGCATACGAGGTTGATTGGCCTAAAGACATGAAGGTTTTATAGTTTGAGATATACCTGAAAGTCTTAGAGATCGTATGAAGCTTTGTTTGTAAGATGAAGATTTGTATGCTGTGGTTTACGTATGTTTAAACGAATGAATGTGGTTTTAGGGTTTATGAGCTATGTATTTATAGGCTCATGAATTAGGGTTTTGGTAGAATCTCTTCCTTAATTAAATGCAATCTTATCCCAACTAACTTTCGTTATTTAAGGAAAAGAATCCGAATTGATTATACCGTATATTCTTCTAGAATGTACTGGACCCTTATGCAAGTATACGAAAATTGCATCAAATATACCCGTGTCAAATGATGGCAATTCGCGTGCGTTTTAGGGCTTTGGATGCGCAATCCGCATACTCATGCGGATATGCGTATCATTACTTGATGAACTCAATGATAATGGCGGGCGTTTCAGATTTGGTCTGCAAAAGAAAAATCCATGTAAATCGAGTATAGTCATCTACAATGACAAGCACACGTTTCCGGACACCGAGGCTAGAAACCCTCATGGCTCCACATAAGTCCATATGCAATAATTGGAAAGACGTTGAAGTACTTGGGACTTGCTTAAGTGGATGATTAGTCCGTTTAAGTTTACCCATTGCACATGATGGACACACATAATGCTTATCATATTGAAAGCTAGGAATACCATCAACTAAGTCTTTAGAGACTAGTCGATTGATTCCCTGGTAATTCAGGTGTGACATCTGGTGGCACCATAACCACGAATTTTCTTTTGTGGAACGAGTGACCAAACACAAGTTTCCATGTGTTGGTGCATCATTTAAGTCAATAGTGTATAGTGAAGCACAACATTTACCAACAAGGAGATCATTTCCATCGGTGGATTGCACCGAGCATTGACGACGTTCGAATAGAATTTTGAGATCTCCATCGAAAAATTGGCTGACACTAAACAGAGAACAACCCACACCTTCAATGTATGGGACCCGTTTGATTGTTATGCCATTTTTCACATAATCTCCATAACCCGTTATCATCATAATCTCATCATTTACAAATGTAACCGTTCCTAGGAATTTGTCAACGAAATTGACAAGCAAGGATTTATCGCCCGTCATGTGTCGAGAACAATCAGAGTCGATATACCACAACAAATGTCGAAACCCTGTAAATGATAATTTTCCTAGAGTTTAGGTACCCAAAGTTTCTTGGGTCCTCTACGGTTAGTACCAGCAACAAACTTTGGATCAAAAATATATGTAACACGTAATGCATCATGCAATTTAGACTTTAAAGCATCATTCAAAAGCACATTACATGTTTGCATCATAAGCAATCTCAAGGTTTATATGATCATCAGAAATCTTAACACACAACTTATTCCATGTAGATGTTTTGTTTACAGAAGAAAAATGAAAAACATGAGATGGTTTCCTAGGTTGACTAGAAGATTTCTTGGTTTTGTTTGCTACTTTCTTAGTCTTTGACTAAGGTACCCATACTGACTGGTAATTCAAGTTTGTATTATAACCTGTGACACGAAAAACACCTTTGTTAGTTAGACGTTCAAACTTTTTAGTTGACATGTGAGATGATTGATTTTGAAAAATATGCATTTTAATTTTACGTTCCTTTGCATCATACTCACTCAAATTAGGTTTCGGACTTGTGTGTTGTTTGGAAGACTTCACTGGTTTCTTTAAAAGACTTTCCTTTGTATCATTTGACATTAACATCATAGGAAGTTGTTCTGTTGATATGAACCATCTGGATGATGAACCTTCTTAACAAAAAAAATTGCTTTGAAGGTGCACAATTTGAAACATTTTTCTCAATTTGAGAATGTAAAGGATTCTTAAGAATGGTAATGGGTTTAGTAATAACCAGTACATTCAGACACATTGTGCACACAAGAAGATGTCATTTGTGTTGTGTGTTCCATTGAAGTAATTTGCTTTTGTGTGTTAGCTTATTTTAGTAGAACTATCTTACGATTTAAGCTTTGTATCTCAAGACATAAATTCTCAGAAGAAACTAAAACTTCACCTTCCTTAAAAGCATAAGTACATTATTTCCTAGGAAGTAGAGGCAATTTATCACACAGTTCAAGCATTTGTTTCAAAGATTTGCATCTAATTTGCAATTCAATATTTTCCTTTTCAAGTTTATCAATAAAATGATTCAAATCTAACAATTTAGGCTTTGCATCATTAGATTCTACCTTAGGTTCAACTTATGGCTCTACCTGAGGTTCTACCTTTACATCTAAAGCCTTGTGACCTAGTGATACGGACTTAAATAAAATAGTAAGTTCATGTGCTAGGTCTTCATAGATTTGAGCATCAGAAACAGGACATGCATGTAAAGCTGGTAAAATTGGTTTCACTTTCAAAGAAGGTTGATCAAACGCCTCATCTATTGTAATAATGCTAGAGCTAGGTTTGTTAAACACTTCATTCTCAAGCATTAAAATGTATTTCTCTAGTATGAGTGTGGGAATATAAACCAATCTACGTTTAGGCACATAATCATCATTTTGCATATTCTGTTCATGTTTGACTAACTCTTGTAAGAAACTAGGATGTGATTTACTCAATTTAGCATTAACCTTTTCATACATCAAGTTAATTTGATAATATTTCTTAGATGAACGATTAGCAATCACATAATCAAAATCAGCATCGGATGAATGCACAAAATAATATGGTAAACTAGCTTGAAAGTAATCAGAATGATATAATCCATGAATCTTTTTGGAAAAATCATCCAACGTCTTAGGACTTCATACCTAACCCTCCACTTATCACCATGAATTGTTTTCGGTCTATTCATAAAGATTGTTTTCTTTGAAAGTTCCATGTTAATGATAGCTTTTGATTGCTCTATTCGATAGAGTTTTTCCTCATACCGTGAAAGTTGAGCATTCATTTGAAGAGAATCTTTAGTGGATAGTGAAATTTCATATTTCTTTTTAATTGTGGTTTCTTCCAATTGAATAATTTTCTTGTTTAACTTGAAAATCTTGGGTTCATGTTGTTCTATAAGGTCAGAAAGATCTTTTTCTAAAAGCTGAACTTTCTCCGCAAGACGTTCGGATTTCAACCGATAATTCGTTCCTTCAATTTTAATTGGAAGTATTGACTTTTTTAAGTTCTTCCAACTCAGTGTCTCTGGAGCTGAGTTTGATTCTTAATCGATTCACTTCTGATTGTGATTTGGATGATGATGAAGATTTAGTCTCATTTAGTTTGATTTTATCTTTAAAAGTTCTGTTTTCAATTTTCAAACCTTTAACTTCTTTAGTGATTGAGACTTAATTCTTCATCATTGTGTTTTTCATGTCTCATTTGCTTCCTTAGCTTTGATAAGATTCATCACCTTGTAGACATTAGCATGTTCCTCCTCGGATTCGGAATCATCCATCCAATTGAGCCAAGTATCATCAACCGGTTTCATCAGCTCTCCCCAGTCTCCATAACCTTTGCCAACAACATTTTCTTCTTGCAATAAGCTGCCTTTGAATTTGTACTTGTTCAAAGCTTTGGTGAACATTTCCACCATCTTGACTAACTTACGGTGAGAATCATCAACATCCAAAAGATCGCTTTCTTCATAATCAGGTGACTCTTCAACAAGCACTTTCTTTTATAAGCTTTTAGAAGTGGTGTAGGATTTTCTCTTCTTCTTAGAAATGAGAGCAATTGGATCACCCGGAGAAGATTCTTTCCTTTTTGCTTGAAGGGTAGACACATCTGGTTGATAATACATAAGAACCCTAACAAGCTGCTGAATATTAAGCTTATCAATCTCCTTGGTAGATTGAATGATAGTTCCATAAGGAGTCCAATCAGAATTGAGCTTTTTGAGAAACTTCATGTTGACCTCAGCATTCACGTTTCTAATTTTGCACTTTTACCATTGAAACGTCTGTAGGTATCCTTGAGTAGTTCATCAAGTTCCTGCTTGAAATCTTCACCAGAGAGTTTATAGACTGGAATTGGTAGACCGATTTCTGGATGAAATTCAGCAATTGGTCCATCTCTTAAAGTAGCCTAAATGTTTTTTGCCTTCTCACCATTGTAGTCTATGTACCGAGTAATATGATGCAACCACTGGTAATACTTGCCATCAAAGAAGATAGGAGGTCAAGTATCTGATTCGATAATCAAAGTATCTTGAGTAGACATTTTGATAAAAAGTGAAGTAGATTCGATATGAATTCGGTAAGTCACAAAAACCAAGATTCAGAATCAAAAATCTAACAAGATGTCAGATTCGGGTTCGGTACTGTAGCTGATTCGGGTTCGGTATCTTGTTCAGTACTATAGCAGATTCGGTATATCAGATTCAGTATCAGAAACTGATAAAAATGTCAAGTATATCACTCAGATTCGGTAAGTACAGAATTTGAAGCCTTAAAACACTTAAACCCCAAGATATATCAAGTATATATGAGATTCGGTTTCGGTATCTGATTCGGTTACCAGATTCAGTGAAAATCACCAACAAATGAATCCAATCCAATGTTTAACACTTTGAATCAAATTCGGTAACCTTGTTGCACAAGGAAACAAGTTAGTAACAAGTAAAATATCAATTAAACCGAATGTGAAGAAACTGAATGTCAACGGTAGCAGTTGACAAACCGAGTCTAAGTGTGAAACATAGATAATCGAATGATAACTGCTAGAACCACTTAAATTCATTGTGTTTTATCAAACCGAATGTGACTAAATCACAAACACTCCACAATCTACAACACCTTAAGCAAATTTAAGAGATGCAGTAGACTCGGTATGGCAGTTGAGATACCGAATGAGGATCAAATCACCAAAAATGATGATTTGATGAAATTAAACCGTCAGATAGTTGCCAAATCACCTCACGAACTTAACTGAATCCACACAGATCTTCACTCTAACAAAGAAACAAGCTTGAATTGACCAAAATATGGAGTTTTAGCCACGAACCCTAAAAAATAGCTTGAATCTCCATAATTGTTGCTGTAAAGCTGTAATGATGATCGAAACACTTTTCAATAAACCTAATTAACCTTTGCTAATCTTATCACACAAATATGAACGTCAGAATATCAAATTCGAAGATACCGAATGTGATTCAATATAACTGAATGTGTTCAGATTTTGTAATCTTTAATCTCTGGATCGATATAGTGATATAATATCACTCCCTAGATTCTCTGATACCAAATGATAGGTCAGATCATATTGAGAATTGAAGAGATAAGAGATAGAATGAGATTCGGGTTAAAGGTAAACAGATTCAGTATTAGAGAGTTTCGGTAAATTTACATTCCACAGCTTCTTAAACTCAGTTACAGTGCAATGGATATCTAATTAGGACTACTAAGGTTCCTTATATATCCATCTTCTAAAGAACCATCTAATAAGCTTGTTTCTCATTAACACTATACACTTTCTGGGGTCCTAACACATTGATTCCCTTCATTCCTTTTGATGTGTGTAGCGGTGTATACGAAATACTATTATTTTTATTACGAAATACGATACAATTTACACAAGTTTTATTTATTTATATAGATGGGATATACTTAAACCTTGCTACAACACTTATAGGCAGTGTACCTAATCGTAGAGTAGTGTAGTTTTTAGTAAGTCCGGTTCGTTCCACAGAGAGCTAGCTGAGTTTAACGCTATATTTTTAACAACTATATTTATATAAAATATATATAATTATATATAGTAATATTATTATAAGAGGGGGTTTTTACCGTTTAATGACCGGTTTGTCGATTTTATATTTTAAGCGTAAAGATAAATGACGATAATATAAATGACAGAATTTAAATTGCGATAAAGTAAGTTGCAGTAATTAAAATGACAGTAAATAAAGGTACGATGAAATATGAAATAAAAGTATTATGCTTATTTAAACTTCTGTAATCATGATGTTTGACGTTTTGATTTTAATTTATTACCCTGGGTTAATTGTCCTTTGCCCTGGATTATTTGATACCTATTTGATTTTTGTCCATAATAGTCCATCGGTCATAATTATAAAATGCTCGTCAAATTAACCTTATTCCCGAAGTCAAATATTCCAACTAACTAGGAATTCGAACTGTAACAAGGTTTTAATTCTTTGTTTAATGATTACACCAGGTTATCGACTGAGTGTAATCCAAGGTTTTATTACTTTGTTAACAATTACACCAATCATCCTTGTATGTAATCCACCCCTGTTTTAATGAGATATGAATATTAATTTACCCACTTGATCAGAATGAATAATCAATTACCCAACCCGAATAATTAATTAAATGATCGTAAAAGATGTCATATAAACGTCACTAAATAGGACATGCATAATCATTTAATAATTATTAGATTAACTAATTTGAAGATAGATTCGACAGATTAAAATGAGTTGTTATTCAATTAGACAATACCTCCCATCTATTAATAGTCCATAGTCCAATGTTCACAAGTGTCGATCTTTTGTCCAAACCCAAATTATGGTACAAAATCCAATAACCCTGTCTTTAATATTTAGTCTAACATCACGATTACTTCGATTTAAATAAGCATAATAATAACTTAGTTACGAGACATTAATTTAAAAAGGAAGAACATAGCTTACAGTGGTGATTAATCGCGTAGCGTTACACGGACAGAGTTCCGACTTACAAAACCTTAAAATATTTCTTACAATAACCCAATTATTATTAAACTTAATTTAAACTTAATATTATAAATATAAATATATATTACATTGATCAGAGGAAGGTAAAGAAAAAGATGTTTATATTTCGTCCAATTCGTTGCCTTTTTATAGCACCTGACCAGCAAATTGTTGCCTTGCGATCGCATGGAAATTGTGCCTCCAGGCCATGCTATCGCACGGCCTCCTGATCCAGCTCATATGCTTTTGGCTCCTAGCTTTTCAACATATTTATTTAATATATATAATATATATAATTATATATAATTATATATATATATTATATTATATTCTTATGCATAGTCGACTTGTAATTTTAGCTCCGTTGACTCGCGCGTTGATGCTCGGTTCATGTTTCGATTCCGGAGTTTTAAACGTCCTTTTGTACGCTTTAATATCTTGAACTTTATGTTTTGCAATTTGTAATTTGCACAAAAAATTATTTTCCTTAACTCCCAAAATCGACGCAAGTCTTTAACTCACTTTTTAGGACACTTTTGAGTGCACTATGGCTTTAAGGACCATTTTTCAGTTTTAGTGGGACTTTTTCTTTAATTCTTTAATCTTCGTGCTTCGTCTTCGCATTTATTTATTTAAACGATTACAACTTAAAAATAGAATAATTACAACTAAAAACTTTACATATTGGGATGATATTGCGACTAAATATATCTTCATTTGGAGCACTATCAAATATCCCCACACTTGAGCATTGCTTGTCCTCAAGCAATACAGAACTTGAAATTAAATCACACTTCACTCGAATCACGTTTTTTTATTCTCACACTTTATACATCAGTGATTTTGATACATCGGTATAAACAATGATAGTAACAATGTGGTTTACAGTGCCACATGACTACGAAAATTTAGATCCTTTAAGGAAATTGGATCTTTATGAAAATATTTAATCTTTTGAAAATTCATTCTAGCTTTTACCCTAGATAATTTTTTCGGAATAACCCTTCACCGGTGTTTGCAAAATGTTTTTGTGGGTTTTATGGGTTTCAGATTTGAAAATTTTAGCTCAAAACTTGTGGTTTTGTGTCACCCACTTGCTAACCTTGTATTAGGAAAGCACACGTCCAATATACTTGCTCCGTATATTACCTTTCAGTAAACTACCGTCCGGTTGTAAAGGAAAGCGATGAACAATCAACTGTTAAGGCAATGTCTAATGACATGCAGATATTCATGGTTCAAAAACATATCGGATGCAATTACTATCCTTTGTAGGATCAATAGTAAAGATCACCCTATAATTTTTTGATCTGGCACAAGGTCCTGTCTTCGACCATGCTATGCAACCACCGTTCTTACGGTTGACACCCGATTTGGTTCAGTTGACCTAATGAATTCCAGGTGAATTCCTAGGATTTTACGTTCAATGGTAATGAACGCATTGAAAATAGGTTTTTCAGAAAACAAATCGATTTTAATTTTGATCAAAATATTTTCTCGTTCAAGCTCGAGTTTATATATCGTTGAATTCCATGAGTTTGTAATTCTCAATCTTTAAAGTCAATCTCAAGGATTGAGTAATATCAGTCTTAAAAGCTGATTTTTAATCTTTAAGGAGATTATCCTTTCTGGAGGTCTGATTCATTAGTCTTATCAAGCAAATTTGCACGGCGCCTTCCCCATTTTACGAGATAGATCCTCTCATAGTTAGGATAAGTCTGACCACTTGGCGACCCTGTTTGATGCTGAGGTCCGTGGATTTCCAGCTAATTTTCGAGAAAACTTTTCAAGGTTTTTCTTAGACTCTACAACTGGTCTGGACGACAACTTCCTGACCTAAATCAAGAAATGCGTGTCTTTTTCGGAAGACTTTACTTCCTTTTAATGATGGAACTAATTCATCGTGTAGATCCATCTTTCTTTCAAATATATTACAGTAAATCGGGTAAAACTTATTAGTTTAGTCCAAAGCAAAAGTACCGACAATAATCTGTACCAAATATGTGATATATGTTTTAAAGAACTTGGTAAATTCTTCCCACACTTAGCTTTTATTTATTCTTTTCTTTGCCTTTTTATTCTCTTCTATTCCATTTTAAATGAATTTAAGCGTTTTGGCTTGTTTCTCAATTTATGTCCTTTTCGAGGTAACAATAATTTCAGTATTATCACCTAGTTTTATCTTTCATATATATGCATAAATATGATTTTCAATTCATTTAGTTGAAAATTTTTCAAATTTTCACAAAATTTGGCAATTTAAACCAAGTGTAAACCCGAGAGAATTTATAACCCTTCCCCACACTTGAGATCTTGCAATGCCCTCATTTGCAAGAAATTAGTAAAAATTTAAATTCATGAGGGTGATTAGTGCAGAAAAATGATTAAAAATACCGAGTTTGCAAACATATTGTTTTATATCACATTTGATATTTTACGTCTTGTCGTTAAAATTAGTAGCTTTTGCTGAACTTAATGACAGTCTTTGAAAGTGCGCTGTTTTCTTTATATATATATATATATATATATATATATATATATATATATATATATATATATATATATATATATATATATATATATATATATATATATATATATATATATGTATATATATGTATATATATATCTCTTTTCTTTTATAAAACCTTTATTTATTAAAATAATTTAAATGAATAATTTTTTAAAATTTTGTTTCCTTTTACTTTAGGTAGTTTCGGTATATTTACCTAGTCTATCCCTCGACAAAATTTAAAATTTGTTGTTTTTAAAGCGATTGTTTTAAAAGCAAAGATTTTTTTAGTTTTTTAATTTTTTAATTTTTTTGGTATACTTTAGATCAATAAAATTAAAAATAATGATAACAAAATTTTTCGCCCTGCCTTCGGGTAAAGCAATTTTTGTTCCATGACCTAGTCTTCAACTTACGATGAATTTTAGAAATTTTTTTTTAAACTTAATGAAATAAAGTAATTTTTTGTTTTTAAATTCACATAAAACTTAAATTTAAAAATGCATATTAATTTCATACAAAACCTACAAAACAAAAATTTAGAATGGGGAGAGAAAACTAGTTCTTTAGTGTCTGCTAGTGAAAAAGACCAATCGGATTCCATTCTCGGAACTACACGAGAACAGAACAACTAACTCTAGACAGCATTTCCTTTTAGAGCATTTGAATCTCCCCACACTTAGGTAGCTGTGGTGTCGAAATTGTGATTAACTTCATGGTCAATTTCTTTTTAACCATAATCAACTTGCATATCTGTGACTTTTGCTTTAAGCCATTGGTCGAATTCCTGTGTAATATCCACAAATTCAACTAGTTTTGCCTTTTCTTTAGGCGATAGATTGGATAGTAACCGGTTACATAACTTAAAGTTCCCCTTGATTCTAGCATCGCGAATCCGTTTAATAAGTTTCTGCATTGAACTGTTAATAACTGAGTCATTTAATTTCGTATCAACAATAGGGTTCTTTGTTATTATGTTATCATTAGGTGTTACTTCATCTTCCCCACACTTAGGCGTTTTATTATTGTTAAGCACTACCGTTGAAGTTGGTAAAACAATATGGTTCTTACCAATCGTTTTTGTTGGTTCAACGGTTTTGATTGGTGGAGATTTGGCCTTTTGACTCACAAAGGTGATTGATTTTTCATCATTACTAAGTGTCATTCTACCCTCTCTTACATCAAATAACGCCCCCGGTAGATGCTAAGAATGGTCGACCTAAAATTAGAGGAATGTTTGGCTCCTCTTCTATGTCAATGATAATAAATTTGACTAGAAAGGCTAAATTACCTACTTGAACGGGTAGATTTTCAGCAAATCCAACTGGGTGCCTAATGGTTTGATCAAAGAGTCGAACACTCATCTCTGTTGGACTTAACACACCTACTCCTAATCTCTTATATAATGAAAGATTCATAACACTCACACTCGCACCTAAATCTGCTAGTGCATCATACATGACACAATCACTAAGTAGACAAGGAACAATAAATTCACCCGGATCACCTAACCTGGGTGGAGGTTTTGGTGGAACTGTCTTCTCCGGATTTATTTTTACGGTTTTTGTTTCTTGCACTTTCTTATTCTTCTTTTTTTTTCCTAAGGTATCAAAAATTTTATTACCTATCATTTGCTCATACTCAACTCCTTTTTTTGGAAACGGGATGGGTAGTTTGTATGGTGCCACCACTGGCTTTACATACTCGGGTGGTGGTGGTGGTGGTGTAACTTCTTCATTGTTACTTACATCTAAAACCTTCCCATCTTTTGGTGTTGGTTTTTCAGAATTTGTTGACACTATATTAACATTCTCATTCTGAGGATTTACTTCAGTATTACTCAGTAGCTTTCCTTGTTCCCTCTCACTTATCATGCTAGCAAGAGTACCTACGTGTTTTTCTAGATTCAAAATGGAAGCTTGTTGAGTTCTTAATGACTGATCAAACCTCTCATTCGTTTAGGTTTGAGTTGCAATAAATTGTGTTTGAGATTCAACTAGCTTTTGTACCATTTCTTCTAGATTTGACTTTTTCTCTTAGGTTTGTTGTGGTGGTTTATACAAGCCAGGTCTTTGTTGATTGAAAGTGTTGTTTTGAGTTGGTTGGTTATTCGTACCTTGTTGGTTATACGAGTTATTGTTAGGTCCATTTGGATTGTAAAGAATGTTTTGATTTCGATTGAAGTTTGGCCTTGGCGGTTGATAATTATTTTGATAATTATTTCCCGGCCTTTGGTTCATGTAGGTAACATTCTCACGTTGTTCCATCGTTTGCTCAATGTGACAATCTTTCATTAAGTGTGGTCCACCGCATTGCTCACAACTGATACGTATTATGTGAATATCTTTAGTCATCTTTTCCATTCGTCTCTCGAAAGCATCTATTTTTGCGGAAACGGAATCAAAGTCATGGCTAGAATCGGCTCTAGCCGCTTTAGATGAACGAAAAATATCTTTTTCCTGGTGCCACTCATGTGAGTGGGATGCTGTGTTATCAATGATTTTGTGAGCTTCGGTTGCGGTTTTCTTCATAATGGAACCACCAGCTGCTGTGTCGATGTCTTTTCGTGTAACAACGTCGACACCTTGGTAGAATATTTGTACTATTTGATAAGTGTCTAAACCATGCTGAGGACATCCTCTCAACAACTTTCCGAATCTTGTCCATGCCTTATATAATGTGTCATTTGGCTTTTGCACGAACGTAACAATTTTTCCTTGAAGTCTTACGGCTTTAGATGCCGGAAAGAATCTTTTAAGAAATTTCTCAACTAAAACATCCCATGTGTCAATCGCCCCTTCAGGTAACGATTCTAACCAATCTTTGGCTTCTCCCTTTAAAGTCCAGGGAAATAACATGAGATAGATCTGTTCATCCTCAACTTCTCTAATTTTGAATAGAGTACAAATCCTATTAAAGGTTCGAAGATGTTCGTTTAAATCTTCTTTTGGCGTACCACTATATTGGCATTGATTAGTGACCATGTGTAGGATTTGTCCTTTGATTTCATAATCTGGCGCATTAATGTCTGGTCGCCTAATGACATGTCCTTGGCCAGTGCGTGTGGCTCTCATTCGATCTTCCATACTTAGAGGTTCCGTTATTTCCATATTTGAAATTGTTAAATCCGAATCACTAGAAGATTCTGATTTAATGGTTTGTGGTTTAGAAGGAATGATTAGTGGTTCAGGATCTTGGAATTGTCCCTGAATATCCTCCGGGTTCTCAATTGTGAAGTCGGGTTCAAAAAATGGATTATCGAAAATTTGAATTGGAGTACTTGTTCGACTAGATGATGATTCTAAAGAAAAATCAACGGCGAAAATATTGGCTAGATGTCTTGATTGAGTTACAGGTGGTGAACGTATGAAAGGTGGTGAACGTTTTGCTCGGTGCATTCACTGAATATCCTAATAGTTATAAAAATAAAAATTATATAAGTTATCAAATTAATAGACTTTTCTGCTTTTGCCCACGTTTAGAATAGCCAAAAGATGCAGCAGGGAGCTAGGATCCTTTAAGTCGAAAAATCCACAACTCAGCCACTAACAAATCCAACTATTACTACGAAGCAGAAAATTTGGATGTCTATCAATTTAACCGCTTAAAATAATTTTTCGTCGAAATTTAAAGAAAATAAAGAAAATTATATGTCCTAAAAACTAGAGCATAAAAATGAGAAAGAAAAAACGCGTCGAGAAATAAGAGTCGAAAAACAAACGTCGAAAAATAAAAAAATCGAAAAATAATAATAAGAAAGTAAAGCGTCGAAACTTAAAAGTCTAAAAACTAAAAATTAAAAATTACGTCTAAAGGAATTAAAGCTTAAAAGGAATTCTAAATCCAAAACGGCAATAACTTAATTAGGCACTAAAATCTATTTAAAACTAGAGCGATAAGTGACGTCGTAAAATTCTAAAACGTCTAAATCTTAATCTAAAAAAAAGCACTTAAGGGATTTTACGGCAAAGCCTAAAAATCTAGAAATATAAAATAACTACGGTAAAAACTAAGTTTAAAACTAATTACGAACGATAAATATAAGAATTACGAATAAACGATAAAAATATAAAATTTATAAAAAGAAACAAAAAATGATAAAATTACTTATTTTTATAAAAATATTATTTTTATATTATTATTTTATAAAAGTATTAATTTATATTATTAATAATAATATTAAAACTTAATATTACTAATTATAAACTAATATTAAAAACTAATTAAATACATAAACCCTAATTAGGTTAAATTATAATAATAATTAAAAATCTACTCCGTATTAAATGTTGTACTAGGTTTTTGGCGTGTCAGACTAAGCCATACGGTCGCATGGTATTACAGCATCCGGCTCATGCGATTGCATGGGCCTGGATTCCAGAAATGGTTTTGGACTTCAACGGGTTCGGCCCAATTTTAGTTTTAACTATATTTTTTTTTTGAGTTTAATTTATATAAAATAAAAAAAACTTATATTTAAATTTCTAAAAATAAAAATATTTTTTTAATTTACTATATCTTAAAAATATATAAATATTTAAACACTTATATATATATATATATATATATATATATATATATATATATATATAGTATTTTTTTTTTATTTTTTATTTTTTATATGTTTTTATATAAATACAAAATATTTTTACAAAATTAGAGATAAGAAATATAGCGTAAAAATATAGCGTTTCGCCGGGTCCCCGGCAGCGGCATCAAAAACTTGATGTGTGCAGCGGTGTATACGAAATACTATTATTTTTCTTACGAAATACAATACAATTTACACAAGTTTTATTTATTTATATAGATGGAATATACTTAAACCTTGCTACAACACTTATATGCAGTATACCTAATCGTAGAGTAGTGTAGTTTTTAGTAAGTCCGGTTCGTTCCATAGGGAGCTAGCTGAGTTTAACACTATATTTTTAACAACGGTAGTTATATAAAATATATATAATTATATATAGTAATATTATTATAAAAGGGGGTTTTTACCGTTTAATGACCTGTTTGTCGATTTTATATTTTAAGCGTAAAGATAAATGACGATAATATAAATGACAGAATTTAAATTGCGATAAAGTAAATTGCAGTAATTAAAATGACAGTAAATAAATGTACGATGAAATGTGAAATAAAAGTATTATGCTTATTTAAATTTCCGTAATCATGATGTTTGACGTTTTGATTTTAATTTATTACCCTGGGTTAATTGTCCTTTGTCCTGGATTATTTGATACCTATTTGGTTTTTGTCCTTAATAGTCCATCGATCATAATTATAAAATGCTCGTCAAATTAACCTTATTCCTGAAGTCAAATATTCCAACTAATTAGGGATTCGAACTGTAACAAGGTTTTAATATTTTGTTTAATGATTACACCAGGTTATCGACTGCATGTAATCCAAGCTTTTATTACTTTGTTAACAATTACATCAATTATCCTTGTATGTAATCCACCCCTGTTTTAATGAGATATGAATATTAATTTACCCACTTGATCAGAATGAATAATCAATTACCCAATCTGAATAATTAATTAAATGATCGTAAAAGATGTCGTATAAACGTCACTAAATAGGACATGCATAATCATTTAATAGTTATTAGATTAACTAATTTGAAGATAGAATCGACAGATTCCAATGAGTTGTTATTCAATTAGACAATACCCCCATCTATTAATAGTCCATAGTCCAATGTTCACAAGTGTCGGTCTTTTGTCCAAACCCAATTTATCGTACAAAATCCAATAACCCTGTCTTTAATATTTAGTCTAACATCACGATTACTTCGATTTAAATAAGCATAATAATAACTTAGTTACGAGACATTAATTTAAAAAGGAAGAACATAGCTTACAGTGGTGATTAATCACGTAGCATTACACGGACAGAGTTTCGACTTACAAAACCTTAAAACATTTCTTACAATAACCCAATTATTATTATACTTAATTTAAACTTAATATTATAAATATAAATATATATTACATTGATCAGAGGAAGGAAAAGAAAAAGATGTTTATATTTCGTCCAATTCGTTGCCTTTTTATAGCACCTGACCAGCAAATTGCTGCCATGCGATCGCATGGAAATTGTGCCTCTAGGCCATGCGATCGCATGGCCTCCTGATCCAGCTCATATGCTTTTGGCTCCTAGCTTGTCGACATATTTATTTAATATATATAATATATATAATTTTATATAATTATATATATAATATTATATTCTTGTGCATAGTCGACTTGTAATTTTAGCTCCGTTGACTCGCGCGTTGATGCTCGGTTCATGTTTTGGTTCTGGATTTTTGAACGTCCTTTCGTACGCTTTAATATCTTGTACTTTATGTTTTGCAATTTGCACAAAAATTTATTTTCCTTAACTCCCAAAATCCGCGCAAGTCTTTAACACACTTTTTAGGACGCTTTTGAGTACACTATCGCTTTAAGGACTCTCTTCCAGTTTTAGTGGCACTTTTTCTTCAATTCTTTAATCTTAGTGCTTCGTCTTCACATTTATTTATTTAAACGATTACAACTTAAAAATAGAATAATTACAACTAAAAACTTTACATATTGGGATGATATTGCGACTAAATATATGTTCATTTAGAGCACTATCAAATATCCCCACACTTGAGCGTTGCTTGTCCTCAAGCAATACAGAACTTGAAATTAAATCAAACTTCACTCGAATAACTTTTTTTTTATTCTCACACTTTATACATCAGTGATTTTGATACAGCGGTATAAACAATGATAGTAACAATGTGGTTTACAGTCCCACATGACTATGAAAATTTAGATCCTTTAAGGAAATTGGATCTTTATGAAAATCTTTGATCTTTTGAAAATTCATTCTAGCTTTTACCCTAGATAAGTTTTCCGAAATAACCCTTCACCGGTTGGGCGCGATTCTGTTGGTGGTGCAATCTGATACAACCCCGAGTTAAGTTGAGTGCTCTGAATGTTCAGTTCCTGTATGTCAAAGCCTAGTTTCTGTAGAGCTTCTATTGCACTGGAAAATGTGGTGGGCGTGCGCGAGTCAATACTTGAGAACTCATCAATGGTGCCATGCATCAACAATCCAGATGCGCTGGTGTAGATTGGGATAGTCCCTACGTAGGTGGTTTTTGTTGCCCATGGTATAGTTTGCGTACTCTCTGGAGTCTTGAACGCTTGCATCGGGGTTCTTGGGGACACGATGGAATTGCCTTTGAAACCTCTGGCTGGCTCGTCATCTCTTTTGCGCTACGCTTTAATTACCTGTGACTGAAACACACATAAAAATAATACCTGAATGTAATGAACTTTAATGGAAAAAGATTTTAACAAAACCTTTTAACTAAGAGTCCCACGGATGATGCCAATTGAACAAGCATAAAATAATCCAAGGGGTTAGGTCTATGCAAGATCAATAAATAAGGGGGACTTGAGGGTTCCTTGAGTTTAACTCTCCAGTCTAGAGCACCGTGAGTAACCCTCATACGAGATGATGATCGCAGAAAGGGTGGTTAAACATGACCCGCAATCATTCGGGTTAGCCGGAGCTGATGGCTCAAGGGCGGTGTTAGGGTATGTTATGACAATGTTACCTGAAACTGCAAAGAATGCTAAGTGACTATTCCGATTGCGCGGGCTAGTTAGTGTAGATTGTGTATTAAGAAGATAATACACTTGAGATTGATTTTAGGTGGATGAAGATGATGATTTTCAGCCTGAGTTATGTCTATTTATACATGTAAGCTTTTATCCCTTAGTACCATGTAAGGGGACAAAAAGACGTACTGGAGCCACGATGTTTTGTTTTTTTCCTTTTATTCCATAAAGTTGCAAAAGGTACTGCCATATCTTAGTGTTTCCCCCTTATGCCCTGCTATCCTTTTTCAGCCGTTATGCAGTGTCAGAATCATACCAACCTGCCATAGTGTCCTTTTTGTTTTAGTGTCACCGTCGTACACTTTTCACCTTGTATATGCAATCATAGTGGCGCCATGTTTAAACTGTTCAACCTATATCTAATGTGCATCGTTCGAAACTTATGTAGCTGATGTGCAATTATGCATATCATTATGAATTTGCGCGACTATTGTGGGGCTACGCCCGCCATTAGAAGGTTGCGCAATTGATGTGCCGCTATGCGCATCATTAGTACACATCCTTCTAAGAATTAAATATTATCTAAAATTATTTCTTTGAGTGAGTTAAGGATAAGACATGGGGAAATCAAGAAAAGATGTCAACTAATTTTGTAAAAGCATGGTTAATGATACACGTACCTCTGCGCATAGCGGTCGTGCGTATCACGTGCTTGGCGCAAGTCAGTCCGAAATAAATTATGTCAAAAATAAATAAAGTATACTTTAATTAATTAAGTAAACGCCTATGAAATCGTATCCTTAATTAAACGTGATCTCTTTCCAATCGTCTATCCTTTATTTATGGAGAAAATTCGGGAATAATCTAGAAGAAATAAAGTAGTATCTAGGTTTAGGGTTTCACTATAAATATAACCCTACACCTAGTGCAAATACACATCACGTTTTCTTTATTACCCGCTTTACGATTGCATCCAGAAAACATCTTTACATTAACATGTATGTTCTTATGAAGTGTAACCCTACGAAACCACCCAAGTGGCAATTATTGCGGCAACGGCCATTAATGGTGGACTAGGTTTTAATCACCCTTTTGAAGATCATCATCTCTATAAGGGTTACAAACGGTAAACCGGACCGGAGATTAAAACCATGAAGTCCTTAAACACTCCCATTTGGTACTCAACATAAATTCAGTCCCGTCTGCAGATTTATGTTCGATCAAGTGGCACCACTCGTGGGACATGAATAAAACTGCGTGAGGAGTTTGTATGTTTTTACGTTTTAAAGGAAAATTGCTGAATTTCTAATATTTTTTTGTGGTTGTTCCTGTGTAATAGGTAGCAATGGTAGGTAGTCAAAAAACTGACAATAATCAACCATCCTGTCACCAATCAACTGGACCAACAGGGCCGAAACAATCGAACCAGGAGAAGACACATGTCTCAAAGGCTAGTTCGGGAACAGATAAACCTCCCCATTAATCGGCAACTGTTACTCCTCCAACATCACAGGGGAACCAACTAGCGTTGAAACCCTCCTGGATAATGTGCGCAGGTGGCGAGATACTTCGCCTATCCATAGGCTTTCTTCTTTCTTTACCCCGACTTCGTCCGCTGGACGCACAAATGGATCTTCGGAAGAAGATAATAAAAAGAGCCAAGATGACTTGCTTGCAATTTTAGCTCAAGCAGTGCCCGAAAAATACGTGTTGGTATTCAGGGTTCCCGACAAAAAAGATGAATTGTTGGATAACATCTATGCACAAAATGATGGGTTGTAAGGTAAAGCCTTTCATGGAAATTGTGCCTGCTAATGAGAAGTTTGCACCCCATATTTCAAATCACGCGCACTAATATCCATCTGTCATTCCATTAACCATGGGGTGGTATGATGGCACCACAGATCCAGATGACTTCTTACAAAGATACGAAGGCACGACGCGAGTGCAGGCTTGGAATGATGAATCTAAGTTCTTGGAATTCCAGAATCTTTTGCAAGGTGTGGCAAGAGAGTGGTTCAGTAATTTTACCGTGCCATTAATCATCTCTTACAGTGATCTCTTCTCACGCTTTTTGTTAAACTTTCATAACATGCGCACTCGCAAAAGAACGCATGTTGAATGCCATGATATCAGGCAAGGGACAAAGGAATCTCTGGGGTAATTTATCGATCGATATACCAAAGTGGTTTTAAAGATGCCAGGATTGTCTGAAAGTCAGAAAGTATCGGGTTTTATACATGGGATGTGCATAGAAAGGCATCTCGCTTTGTGGTAATGTTTGCGCATGAAAGTCCCGAATGCAATCATAGAGGTGATTCGAGAAGCGCACAAGCATAAGCGCGCGCAGGAAGATACCACACAAAATAGTGGAAAGGGTTCTAGAGATGATGAGTTGTATTAGGGGTAGTCAGGCAGTTCAAAGCGTAAAAGTGATAACCACAACCAGGGTTCTGGCTATTCAAGATATGGTGATAGGAAGTTTCGCAAATAAAGTGACAGTGGGGTTCAAGGAAAAGGGCACTTCCCAAATCAGAACTTTTCCATCATGCGCGAACTAACTAAGACACCTAAAGAAATCCTGGCAACTGAACGGATTTGCTTGACATTCTCCGCACCTGTGAAAATGTCAGATTATGCCAGGAGAGACAAGTCTAAATTCTGCGAGTTCCATGATGATTATGGGCACAAGATTGATTGATGCAAATCATTCATAGAAAATATGATTCAGTATCTTAGAAACAGGGAGCTCAACCACCTCAAACCATTAAATAGGAAGGGTATGCCTCGCAAAACAATGCGCCTGAAAAGTTCGCTTCTAGTGGCAAAAAGGGGAATGAAAAAAGAGCAGATAAGACTATAAATATGGTGCATGCTTGGCACATAGATTAGAGGCGCAAGGCAGAATAGTTAGAAGAATGGGAGATAGATCCTATATCTTTCCCTCCCATGCAGATGACAAATCCTTCAAATGCACCTATTATTATCAAAGGTCGCATAACCAACTACAGATATAATGTCAGAAGATTAAATGTTGATACTGGTAGTAGTGTCGATGAGATGTATGAGAACTGCTTCAGGCAGCTTCTGGAAACAGATAAATCTAAGCTACGGGCTCCAACTACGGTCCTATCAGGATTCTCTGGTGAGTCAGCATGGTCGTTGGGGTGCATTGAACTTGAATTAGAACTGGCAGATGATAACGACGTGGCTCGCTTTAGAACCATGCTGGTTGAATTCTGTGTAGTGCGTTCTTACTCCTGTTACAACACGCTACTTGGCAGACTAACCCTGCAGAAGTTTGATGCGATACTTTTAACAGTGCACGATATGATTAAGTTTCCTACTAAGCAGGGGATCGCTACTGTCTAGTCAGATTCAGGAAGAGCACTATGAGCATCGATCACACCACATGAACCTCTCCCAACATTCGATGAACAGGTAAAAAGCTGTTCTATTCTGGTTAATACGAAGCAACCAGATAAGCGAATCCAAATTGGGTGCAACTTGTCTAAAGAAGTTAAAGTCAAGTTACATTGATTGCCAATATGGATGTTTTCACATGGAATGAAGAAGATATGCAGAGGTTCCGCGCGAGATAGCAGAACATAAGCTTAATGCTAACCCTAGCCTGACTCATGTGTGCCAAAAGAAGCGGCCAATGGTCCCAGAAAGAAGTGAATGGTTGAGGATGGAAGTAGATAAGCTAGTTCATGCTAACATACTTAGGGAAGTCCACTATCAAACTTGGGTATCAAATCTTTTGTTGGTTAAGAAAGTATACGATTTGTGGAGCATGTACGTTGATTTTAAAGATATAAATAAGGCATGCCCCAAGGATAAGTATCCGCTACCAGAAATTGAATGGAAGGTTGAATCTCTCTAAGGGTTCAGATTCAAATGCTTTTTGGATGTGTATAAGGGGTACCAACAAATTTAAATGGCAAAAATCGATGAAGATAAAATCGCATTCCACACGGATCAGGGTATTTACTATTATACCAAGATACCTTTTGGATTAAAGAATGCGGGTGCCATCTATCAAAGGGTGGTGTATTCGGCTTTTAAGGATCAGATTGGTAGAAATCTCGAAGCTTATGTAGATGACCTGGTCATCAAAAGTAACACTGAAGTACAACTGTCGGATGACATACTCGAAACGTTTGGTTCTTTGAGAAAGATAAATATGAAGTTCAACCCAGCAAAGTGTAGTTTTGGGGAAGAAGAAGGCAAGTTCTTGGGTCATATAGTAACACCCATAGGAATCAGGGAAAACCCAATGAAAATTGAAGTAGTAGAACAGATGTAGTCCCCAAAATCAAGGAAGGAGGTACAAAGTTAGACTGGAATATTAGCTGTGCTAACACGTTTCCTATCAAAGGCTGCTGAGCGATCATTACCATTCTTCCAAACTCTGAAGAATTCATTGAAAAAGTTAGACTTTCGATGGATAGAAGATGCATAGAAAGGTTTCTTAAAGATGAAGGCTCTCTTACGATAGTTGCCTACGTTGACAGCTCCGATTGCGGGGGAGAGTTGGATGCTGTATCTTGCGACTTCAATGGAAGGAATTAGTTATGTTCTTGTCACAGATAGGGGGAATTTACGTCTCATGCTTATATTTGTTTACATTTAGGATATTTGTGACATAGTATATGAATATATGTTCTCCAATTGAAACAACGCAGGTACATATGCATGTATACTTTGTCAGTAAAGCACTCAGTGGAAGCGAAGTTAATTACCCACTTATTCAAAAGCTGGTCTACGCACTTGTGCATACAGCTTGTCGGTTGCGCATATATTTTCAAGCGCATCCTATCGTGGCATTGACTGACCAACCAATAATATAGGTACAAGTCGCGATGCGCGTATCCTAGAAACATGTTATTTGAAACTTATAAGATGCAATATATGCTCTATTTAAATCCACTAATAAAGTGTTATGAAAAACAAAATGGGTGCTGTACAAGCTCGAGATTTCGGGTAGATTGGCTAAATGAGCCATAGAATTGGGAGAACATGAGATAATTACTCTCCGCGCATGGTAATCAAATGCCAAATACTGGCAGATTATCTTGCTGAAACAACAACTGAAATAGAAGTATTCTCAGAAAGCAAAGAAACAGATCCACTTGAAAGCAAAGCATGGGAATTGTACATAGACGGTACCTGTGGCCCAGAAGGCGTAGGTGCTAGATTGGTCCTTATAAGTCTAGATGGGGAGGAGCACACTTACGCACTCAGATCTGCATTTGCTGCAACAAACAATGAGCCAACGTATAAGGCACTATTGTCAGGATTGCGCATTACTCAGCAGTTAGAAGTAAAGTATTAGACGCGTATGTTGATTCACAACTGGTAGCTAACCAAGTGAATGGGCTATTCAAAGCACACAACGCCTCCATGCAAAGTTATCTAGAGCTGGTGCACAGGTTGGCTGATTAATTTAACATCTTTCGGTTAACACAAGTGCCTAGGGGCCAGAACAAGAAGGCATGTGCACTTAGCAAGCTGGCCGCTTTAGCATTTGATCAACTGCATAAAGATGTATGGGTCAAAGTGCTAGCAGAAAAATCTGTTAATGAAAAAATCATGGTCGCACCCATTGAAGAAGAAAATCCAAACTGGATGAAATTTTTTTTGCAGTTTTTAACAAAAGGAGTTCTCCCGGCAAATGAGAAAGAAGCACAAAAGATTCACACGAAAGCCCCCATGTATGCGCTAACAGATGGGGCACTTTACGAAAAGACCTTTTTGAGGTCTAGCTTATTGTATATTAGTCCAAATCAATCTAAATAGGTGCTCATGAAATTCATGAAAGATATTATTCATTACATTCGGGATACAGGACCATCGCTGCGAAGGTAATGCGCATAGGTATTACTGGCCCACGATCCATAAGGACACGACAAAAGTGCTGAGGACATGTCAATCATGTGAGCAACATGCACCTATTAGTAGAGCGTTAAGGCATCCAATGATACCAATCACAACTTCATGGCCATTCTATAAATGGGCCATCGACATTGTCGGTCCAATTACTGCGTGCTCAGGTCCACTAACAACAATTTTATTTGTACAATACTTTGCATGACACGCGCTTTTATAGTATTTATACAATCATTGCTTACTCATGTGGGATTAAATTCTTGGTGGTGGCAATCGATTACTTCACCAAATGGGTAGAGGCAATCACCATTGGCAACAATTACAAGTAGGTGCATCCAAAACTTCTTTTGGGAAGATATCGTGTGCAGGTTTGGTATCCCCAATGAAATCGTTAGTGATAACGGCACCCAGTTTGAATGAGAAACTTTTAAGTCCTGTGAAATGTCCCGTTCTTATTGATTAAAAACGTTCCATATTAATTGATTTCGTTGCGAGGTTTTGACCTCTATATGAGACGTTTTTCAAAGACTGCATTCATTTTTAAAACAAACCATAACCTTTATTTCATAAATAAAGGTTTAAAAAGCTTTACGTAGATTATCAAATAATGATAATCTAAAATATCCTGTTTACACACGACCATTACATAATGGTTTACAATACAAATATGTTACATCGAAATCAGTTTCTTGAATGCAGTTTTTACACAATATCATACAAACATGGACTCCAAATCTTGTCCTTATTTTAGTATACAACAGCGGAAGCTCTTAGTATTCACCTGAGAATAAACATGCTTTAAACATCAACAAAAATGTTGGTGAGTTATAGGTTTAACCTATATATATTAAATCGTAACAATAGACCACAAGATTTCATATTTCAATACACATCCCATACATAGAGATAAAAATCATTCATATGGTGAACACCTGGTAACCGACATTAACAAGATGCATATATATAAGAATATCCCCATCATTCCGGGACACCCTTCGGATATGATATAAATTTCGAAGTACTAAAGCATCCGGTACTTTGGATGGGGTTTATTAGGCCCAATAGATCTATCTTTAGGATTCGCATCAATTAGGGTGTCTGTTCCCTAATTCTTAGATTACCAGACTTAATAAAAAGGGGCATATTCGATTTCGATAATTCAACCATAGAATGTAGTTTCACGTACTTGTGTCTATTTTGTAAATCATTTATAAAAACTGCATGTATTCTCATCCTAAAAATATTAGATTTTAAAAGTGGGACTATAACTCACTTTCACAGATTTTTACTTCGTCGGGAAGTAAGACTTGGCCACTGGTTGATTCACGAACCTATAACAATATATACATATATATCAAAGTATGTTTAAAATATATTTACAACACTTTTAATATATTTTGATGTTTTAAGTTTATTAAGTCAGCTGTCCTCGTTAGTAACCTACAACTAGTTGTCCACAGTTAGATGTACAGAAATAAATCGATAAATATTATCTTGAATCAATCCACGACCCAGTGTATACGTATCTCAGTATTGATCACAACTCAAACTATATATATTTTGGAATCAACCTCAACCCTGTATAGCTAACTCCAACATTCACATATAGAGTGTCTATGGTTGTTCCGAAATATATATAGATGTGTCGACATGATAGGTCGAAACATTGTATACGTGTCTATGGTATCTCAAGATTACATAATATACAATACAAGTTGATTAAGTTATGGTTGGAATATATTTGTTACCAATTTTCACGTAGCTAAAATGAGAAAAATTATCCAATCTTGTTTTACCCGTAACTTCTTCATTTTAAATCCGTTTTGAGTGAATCAAATTGCTATGGTTTCATATTGAACTCTATTTTATGAATCTAAACAGAAAAAGTATAGGTTTATAGTCGGAAAAATAAGTTACAAGTCGTTTTTGTAAAGGTAGTCATTTCAGTCGAAAGAACGACGTCTAGATGACCATTTTAGAAAACATACTTCCACTTTGAGTTTAACCATAATTTTTGGATATAGTTTCATGTTCATAATAAAAATCATTTTCTCAGGATAACAACTTTTAAATCAAATTTTATCATAGTTTTTAATTAACTAACCCAAAACAGCCCGCGGTGTTACTACGACGGCGTAAATCCGGTTTTACGGTGTTTTTCGTGTTTCCAGGTTTTAAATCATTAAGTTAGCATATCATATAGATATAGAACATGTGTGTAGTTAATTTTAAAAGTCAAGTTAGAAGGATTAACTTTTGTTTGCGAACAAGTTTAGAATTAACTAAACTATGTTCTAGTGATTACGAGTTTAAACCTTCGAATAAGATAGTTTTATATATATGAATCGAATGATGTTATGAACATCATTACTACCTAAAGTTTAGTAGGTAAACCTACTGGAAGTGACAAGAAATGATCTAGCTTCAAAGGATCTTGGATGGCTTGAAAGTTCTTGAAGTAGGATCATGACACAAAAACAAGTTCAAGTAAGATTTTTACTCGAATTAAGATAGTTTATAGTTATAGAAATTGAATCAAAGTTTGAATATGAATATTACCTTGAATAAGAAAGATTACCTACTGTATATAACAAAGGTTTCTTGATCTTAGATGATTACTTGGAATGGATTAGAAAGCTTGGAAGTAAATTAGTAAACTTGAAGGGATTTTTGAAGTGTTCTTGAAGTGTTCTTTCTATGATGATTATAGCTTGATTCTTGAAGTGATTTTTGATGAAGATGATGATTAACTACTGGAAAAATACGTTCATAATAGTGTGTGTGTGTTGAGAGAGAATTAGAAAGAGAATTGGAAGTGAAATGGAGTGAATGATGAGTGGTAATTGGTGAATGGTGAGTGGGGTTAAAAGGAGTTCTAGTTAGTTGACTAGCTCATGGTAGAAGTTAAAATTGATTAGTCATACATGACATAATCAAGAGTGGAATCCCATGCTAGTTCCTATTGGTATATACTCATAGTAAGTACGTTTTGAAGCTGTGTATAATACGGGTAAGAATACGACTAGAATTCTTGATGAAAGAAAAGAATGGAAAAGTAACTGTAACCATTTTCGTTAAGTATGAGTGTTTTGATATATGTCTTGAAGTCTTCCAAAAGTATTTTAATACATCTAAATACACTACATGTATATACATTTTAACTGAGTCGTTAAGTCATCGTTAGTCGATACATGTAAGTGTTGTTTTGAAACCTTTAAGTTAACGATCTCAATTAATGTTGTTAACCCATTGTTTATTATATCTAATGAGATGTTAAATTATTATATTATCATGATATTATGATATATTAATATATCTTAATATGATATATATACATTTAAATGTCGTTACAACGATAATCGTTACATATATGTCTCGTTTCGAAATCCTTAAGTTAGTAGTCTTGTTTATATGTATATAACTCATAGTTAATATACTTATGGAGATACTTACTTATCATAATCTCATGTTAACCATATGTATATCCATATATATATCGTCATGTTGTTTTTACAATTTTTAACGTTTGTGAATCGCCGGTCAACTTGGGTGGTCAATTGTCTATATGAAACATATTTCAATTAATCAAGTCTTAACAAGTTTGATTGCTTAACATGTTGGAAAAATTTAATCATGTAAATATCAATCTTAATTAATATATATAAACATGGAAAAGTTCGGGTCACTACAGTACCTACCCGTTAAATAAATTTCGTCCCGAAATTTTAAGCTATTGAAGGTGTTGACGAATCTTCTGGAAATAGATGCGGGTATTTCTTCTTCATTTGATCTTCATGCTCCCAGGTGAACTCGGGTCCTCTACGAGCATTCCATTGAACCTTAACAATTGGTATCTTGTTTTGCTTAAGTCTTTTAACCTCACGATCCATTATTTCGACGGGTTCTTCGATGAATTGGAGTTTTTCGTTGATTTGGATTTCATCTAACAGAATAGTGAGATCTTCTTTAGCAAAACATTTCTTCAAATTCGAGACGTGGAAAGTGTTATGTACAGCCGCGAGTTGTTGAGGTAACTCAAGTCGGTAAGCTACTGGTCCGACACGATCAATAATCTTGAATGGTCCAATATACCTTGGATTTAATTTCCCTCGTTTACCAAATCGAACAACGCCTTTCCAATTTGCAACTTTAAGCAGGACCATCTCTTCAATTTCAAATTCTATATCTTTTCTTTTAATGTCAGCGTAGCTCTTTTGTCGACTTTGGGCGGTTTTCAACCGTTGTTGAATTTGGATGATCTTCTCGGTAGTTTCTTGTATAATCTCCGGACCCGTAATCTGTCTATCCCCCACTTCACTCCAAAAAATCGGAGACCTGCACTTTCTACCATAAAGTGCTTCAAGCAGCGCCATCTCAATGCTTGAATGGTAGCTGTTGTTGTAGGAAAATTCTGCTAACGGTAGATGTCGATCCCAACTGTTTCCGAAATCAATAACACATGCTCGTAGCATGTCTTTAAGCGTTTGTATCGTCCTTTCGCTCTGCCCATCAGTTTGTGGATGATAGGCAGTACTCATGTCTAGACGAGTTCCTAATGCTTGCTGTAATGTCTGCCAGAATCTTGAAATAAATCTGCCATCCCTATCAGAGATAATAGAGATTGGTATTCCATGTCTGGAGACGACTTCCTTCAAATACAGTCGTGCTAACTTCTCTATCTTGTCATCTTCTCTTATTGGCAGGAAGTGTGCTGATTTGGTGTGACGATCAACTATTACCCAAATAGTATCAAAACCACTTGCAGTCCTTGGCAATTTAGTGATGAAATCCATGGTAATGTTTTCCCATTTCCATTCTGGGATTTCGGGTTGTTGAAGTAGACCTGATGGTTTCTGATGCTCAGCTTTGACCTTAGAACACGTCAAACATTCTCCTACGTATTTAGCAACATCGGCTTTCATACCCGGCCACCAAAAATATTTCCTGAGATCCTTGTACATCTTCCCCGTTCCAGGATGTATTGAGTATCTGGTTTTATGAGCTTCTCTAAGTACCATTTCTCTCATATCTCCAAATTTTGGTACCCAAATCCTTTCAGCCCTATACCGGGTTCCGTCTTCCCGAATATTAAGATGTTTCTCCGATCCTTTGGGTATTTCATCCTTTAAATTTCCCTCTTTTAAAACTCCTTGTTGCGCCTCCTTTATTTGAGTAGTAAGGTTATTATGAATCATTATATTCATAGATTTTACTCGAATGGGTTCTCTGTCCTTCCTGCTCAAGGCATCGGCTACCACATTTGCCTTCCCCGGGTGGTAACGAATCTCAAAGTCGTAATCATTCAATAATTCAATCCACCTACGCTGCCTCATATTCAGTTGTTTCTGATTAAATATGTGTTGAAGACCTTTGTGGTCGGTATATATAATACTTTTGACCCCATATAAGTAGTGCCTCCAAGTCTTTAATGCAAAAACAACCGCGCCTAATTCCAAATCATGCGTCGTATAATTTTGTTCGTGAATCTTCAATTGTCTAGACGCATAAGCAATCACCTTCGTTCGTTGCATTAATATACAACCGAGACCTTGCTTTGATGTGTCACAATAAATCACAAAATCATCATTCCCTTCAGGCAATGACAATATAGGTGCCGTAGTTAGCTTTTTCTTCAATAACTGAAACGCTTTCTCTTGTTCATCATTCCATTCAAATTTCTTCCCTTTATGCGGTAATGCAGTCAAGGGTTTTGCTATTCTGGAAAATTCTTGGATGAACCTTCTGTAGTAACCAGCTAGTCCTAAAAACTGGCGTATGTGTTTCGGAGTTTTCGGGGTTTCCCACTTTTCAACAGTTTCTATCTTTGCCGGATCCACCTTAATACCTTCTTTGTTCACTATGTGACCGAGGAATTGAACTTCTTCCAACCAAAATGAACACTTTGAAACTTAGCGTACAATTCTTCCTTCCTCAATACTTCTAACACCTTTCTCAAATGTTCACCGTGTTCTTGGTCATTCTTTGAGTAAATAAGTATGTCATCAATGAAAACAATGACAAACTTGTCAAGGTATGGTCCACACACTCGGTTCATAAGGTCCATGAACATAGCTGGTGCATTAGTTAAACCAAACGGCATGACCATAAACTCGTAATGACCGTAACGTGTTCTGAAAGCAGTCTTTGGAATATCATCTTCTTTCACCCGCATTTGATGATACCCGAAACGTAAGTCAATCTTTGAATAAATAGACGAGCCTTGTAGTTGATCAAATAAGTCATCGATTCTCGGTAGTGGGTAGCGGTTCTTGATGGTAAGTTTGTTCAACTCTCGGTAGTCGATACACAAACTGAATGTACCATCTTTCTTATTGACAAACAAAACAGGAGCTCCCCACGGTGATGTGCTTGGTCGAATGAAACCACGCTCTAAAAGTTCTTGTAATTGGCTTTGCAGTTCTTTCATCTCGCTGGGTGCGAGTCTGTAAGGAGCACGAGCTATTGGTGCAGCTCCTGGTACAAGATCTATTTGAAATTCAACGGATCGATGTGGGGGTAATCCCGGTAATTCTTTCGGAAATACATCGGGAAATTCTTTTGCAATGGGAACATCATTGATGCTCTTTTCTTCAGTTTGTACTTTCTCGACATGTGCTAGAACAGCATAGCAACCTTTTCTTATTAGTTTTTGTGCCTTCAAATTACTAATAAGATGTAGCTTCGTGTTGCCCTTTTCTCTGTACACCATTAAGGGTTTTCCTTTTTCACGTATAATGCGAATTGCATTTTTGTAACAAACGATCTCTGCTTTCACTTCTTTCAACCAGTCCATACCGATTATCACATCAAAACTCCCTAACTCTACTGGTATCAAATCAATCTTAAATGTTTCGCTAACCAGTTTAATTTCTCGATTCCGACATATATTATCTGCTGAAATTAATTTACCATTTGCTAATTCGAGTAAAAATTTACTATCCAAAGGCGTCAATGGACAACTTAATTTAGCACAAAAATCTCTACTCATATAGCTTCTATCCGCACCCGAATCAAATAAAACGTAAGCAGATTTATTGTCAATAAGAAATGTACCCGTAACAAGCTCCGGGTCTTCCTGTGCCTCTGCCGCATTAATATTGAAAACTCTTCCGCGGCCTTGTCCATTCGTGTTCTCCTGGTTCGGGCAATTTCTAATAATGTGGCCCGGTTTTCCACATTTATAACAAACTACATTGGCATAACTTGCTCCGACACTACTTGCTCCGCCATTACTCGTTCCGACACCACTTGTTCCTTTCGTTCTATTAACCCCTGGTCCGTAGACCTCACACTTCGCCGCGCTATGACCATTTCTTTTACATTTGGTGCAGAACCTCGAGTGATACTTTTCACACCTTTGGCATAGCTGCTTCTGATTGTTGTTGTTGTTGCGGTTATTATTGTTGTTGGGATGATTGTTGTAGTTGCTGTTGTTGTTGTTGTTGTTGTTGTTGTTGGGCCGTTTGTTGTAGTTGCGATTGATGTTGCGATTGTTGGGATAATTGTTGCGATTATTGTTGTAATTGCTGTTGTTGTTGTATTGGTGATTCTTATCACCGTTTTCCTCCCACTTTCTTTTGACTTGCTTCACATTGGCCTCTTCAGCAGTCTGTTCTTTAATTCTTTCTTCAATCTGGTTCACTAGTTTGTGAGCCATTCTACATGCCTGTTGTATGGAGGCGGGCTCGTGTGAACTTATATCATCTTGGATTCTTTCCGGTAATCCTTTCACAAACGCGTCGATATTCTCTTCCACATCTTCGAATGCTCCCGGACACAATAGGCACAATTCTGTGAATCGTCTTTCGTACGTAGTAATATCAAATCCTTGGGTTCGTAACCCTCTAAGTTCTATCTTGAGCTTATTGATCTCGGTTCTGGGACGGTACTTCTCGTTCATCAATTTCTTGAATGCTGACCACGGTAGTGCGTACGCATCATCTTGTCCCACTTGCTCTAGATAGGTATTCCACCATGTTAACGCAGAACCTGTGAAGGTATGCGTAGCGTACTTCACATTTTCCTCTTCAGTACACTTACTTATGCCAAACACCGATTCGACCTTCTCGGTCCACCGTTTCAATCCGATCGGTCCTTCGGTTGCATCAAATTCCAAAGGTTTGCAGGTAGTGAATTCTTTGTAGGTGCATCCTACACGATTTCCTGTACTGCCAGATCCAAGGTTATTGTTGGTATGTAGCGCAGCCTGTACTGCGGCTATGTTTGAAGCTAGAAAAGTACGGAATTCCTCCTCATTCATATTCACGGTGTGTCGAGTAGTCGGTGCCATTTCCTTCAAAATAGTCAAATGAAACAAGTTAATCATACAGAATATTAAGAGTAGTTAATAGTATTTCGTAGCATAATATGAACTGATTTATAAAAGCTTTTTCTTCATATTAGCGTTTTATAAGTTTAAATTCGGGTAGTACCTACCCGTTAAGTTCATACTTAGTAGCTAATATACAATTCAACTACTACAATTTTATATGAAAAACTGATTGTAATAATATTTCGCGTTCAAACTTTTATACAATATTTTACAAACTTACAATACCGCTTATTTTACATAAAGCATGAAATATAGCACACAATAACTTTGATACAAGATAGTTGTGAAGATAATTCTAGCTAGTACACAAGTCGTTCAGTAAAGGCAATAAAGACACGTAATTCATACGTCCAGAAACAAGTCATGCATTCTGGTTTTACTAGGACTACTTCCCATCCTTGGTCTTGTGGAACATAACCGTTATGGCCGTTGATAAGACAGCGTGTTGTAACGTCGTCAAAGGGACGAGGGTTATGTAATGACCAACAGTCTCGTAATAACCTAAAAACCTCATTTCTTACCCCAATTACGGACTCCGTCACTTGTGGGAACGTTTTGTTTAATAGTTGTAGCCCGATGTTCTTGTTCTCACTTTGGTGAGAAGCGAACATTACTAACCCGTAAGCATAACATGCTTCTTTATGTTGCATGTTAGCCGCTTTTTCTAAATCACGAAGTCCTATATTCGGATATACTGAGTCAAAATAATTTCTTAACCCGTTGCGTAAAATAGCATTTGGGTTCCCCGCAATATATGCGTCAAAGTAAACACATCGTAACTTATGGATTTCCCAATGTGATATCCCCCATCTTTCGAACGAAAGCCTTTTATAAACCAAGGCATTCTTGGAACGTTCTTCGAATGTCTTACAAACTGATCTCGCCTTAAATAGTTGTGCCGAGGAATTCTGACCGACTCCAGACAAGATTTCATCAATCATGTCTCCGGGTAGGTCTCTTAAAATATTGGGTTGTCTATCCATTTTGTGTTTTTATACTGTAAAATAGACAAGAGTTAGATTCATAAAAAAAAAAATACTTATTAATACAAGCAATTTTTACATATATCATAAAGCATAAGCACACTATATTACATATATTACACCACACGAATACAACTAACTTATTCCGACTCGCTCGTTTCTTCTTGTTCGGTTTTGGTTCGTTTTGCCAAGTTTCTAGGGATATATGATGTTCCCCTAATACGAGCCGTCGTTGTCCACATTGGTTTAGAAAAACCTGGTGGTTTAGAGGTTCCCGGGTCATTGTTACAACTTAAGGACTTCGGGGGTTGACGATACATATAAAGTTCATCGGGGTTGGAATTAGATTTCTCTATTTTTATGCCCTTTCCCTTATTATTTTCTTTTGCCTTTTTAAATTCAGTTGGGGTAATTTCTATAACATCATCGGAATTCTCTTCGGAATCCGATTCATCGGAGAATTGGTAATCCTCCCAATAGTTTGCTTCCTTGGCAGAAACACCATTGACCATAATTAACCTTGGTCGGTTGGTTGAGGATTCTCTTTTACTTAACCGTTTTATTATTTCCCCCACCTGTTCTATTTCTTCTTCCGGTTCCGACTCTTCTTCCGGTTCCTCTTCGGGAACTTGTGAATCAGTCCACGAATCATTCCAATTTACATTTGACTCTTCATTATTATTAGGTGAGTCAATGAGACTTGTTCTAGAGGTAGACATCTATCATATAATATCAAACGCGTTAAGAGATTAATATATCACATAATATTCACATGTTAAAAATATATAGTTTCCAACAAAATTTGTTAAGCAATCATTTTTCAAGTAAACACGGTCGAAGTCCAGACTCACTAATGCATCCTAACAAACTCGATAAGACACACTAATGCAAAATTCTGGTTCTCTAAGACCAACGCTCGGATACCAACTGAAATGTCCCGTTCTTATTGATTAAAAACGTTCCATATTAATTGATTTCGTTGCGAGGTTTTGATCTCTATATGAGACGTTTTTCAAAGACTGCATTCATTTTTAAAACAAACCATAACCTTTCTTTCATAAATAAAGGTTTAAAAAGCTTTACGTAGATTATCAAATAATGATAATCTAAAATATCCTGTTTACACACGACCATTACATAATGGTTTACAATACAAATATGTTACATCGAAATCAGTTTCTTGAATGCAGTTTTTACACAATATCATACAAACATGGACTCCAAATCTTGTCCTTATTTTAGTATGCAACAGCGGAAGCTCTTAGTATTCACCTGAGAATAAACATGCTTTAAACGTCAACAAAAATGTTGGTGAGTTATAGGTTTAACCTATATATATCAAATCGTAACAATAGACCACAAGATTTCATATTTCAATACACATCCCATACATAGAGATAAAAATCATTCATATGGTGAACATCTGGTAACCAACATTAACAAGATGCATATATATAAGAATATCCCCATCATTCCGGGACACCCTTCGGATATGATATAAATTTCGAAGTACTAAAGCATCCGGTACTTTGGATGGGGTTTGTTAGGCCCAATAGATCTATCTTTAGGATTCGCGTCAATTAGGGTGTCTGTTCCCTAATTCTTAGATTACCAGACTTAATAAAAAGGGGCATATTCGATTTCGATAATTCAACCATAGAATGTAGTTTCACGTACTTGTGTCTATTTTGTAAATCATTTATAAAAACTGCATGTATTCTCATCCCAAAAATATTAGATTTTAAAAGTGGGACTATAACTCACTTTCACAGATTTTTACTTCGTCGAGAAGTAAGACTTGGCCACTGGTTGATTCACGAACCTATAACAATATATACATATATATCAAAGTATGTTTAAAATATATTTACAACACTTTTAATATATTTTCATGTTTTAAGTTTATTAAATCAGCTGTCCTCGTTAGTAACCTACAACTAGTTGTCCACAGTTAGATGTACAGAAATAAATCGATAAATATTATCTTGAATCAATCCACAACCCAGTGATACGTATCTCAGTATTGATCACAACTCAAACTATATATATTTTGGAATCAACCTCAACCCTGTATAGCTAACTCCAACATTCACATATAGAGTGTCTATGGTTGTTCCGAAATATATATAGATGTGTCGACATGATAGGTCGAAACATTGTATACGTGTCTATGGTATCTCAAGATTACATAATATACAATACAAGTTGATTAAGTTATGGTTGGAATAGATTTGTTACCAATTTTCACGTAGCTAAAATGAGAAAAATTATCCAATCTTGTTTTACCCATAACTTCTTCATTTTAAATCCGTTTTGAGTGAATCAAATTGCTATGGTTTCATATTGAACTCTGTTTTATGAATCTAAACAGAAAAAGTATAGGTTTATTGTAGGAAAAATAAGTTACAAGTCATTTTTGTAAAGGTAGTCATTTCAGTCGAAAGAACGACGTCTAGATGACCATTTTAGAAAACATACTTCCACTTTGAGTTTAACCATAATTTTTGGATATAGTTTCATGTTCATAATAAAAATCATTTTCTCATAATAACAACTTTTAAATCAAATTTTATCATAGTTTTTAATTAACTAACCCAAAACAGCCCGCGGTGTTACTACGACGGCGTAAATCCGGTTTTACGGTGTTTTTCGTGTTTCCAGGTTTTAAATCAGTAAGTTAGCATATCATATAGATATAGAACATGTGTGTAGTTAATTTTAAAAGTCAAGTTAGAAGGATTAACTTTTGTTTGCGAACAAGTTTAGAATTAACTAAACTATGTTCTAGTGATTACGAGTTTAAACCTTCGAATAAGATAGTTTTATATATATGAATCAAATGATGTTATGAACATCATTACTACCTCAAGTTTAGTAGGTAAACCTACTGGAAGTGACAAGAAATGATCTAGCTTCAAAGGATCTTGGATGGCTTGAAAGTTCTTGAAGTAGGATCATGACACAAAAACAAGTTCAAGTAAGATTTTTACTCGAATTAAGATAGTTTATAGTTATAGAAATTGAATCAAAGTTTAAATATGAATATTACCTTGAATAAGAAAGATAACCTACTGTATATAACAAAGGTTTCTTGATCTTAGATGATTACTTGGAATGGATTAGAAAGCTTGGAAGTAAATTAGTAAACTTGAAGGGATTTTTGAAGTGTTCTTGAAGTGTTCTTTCTATGATGATTATAGCTTGATTCTTGAAGTGATTTTTAATGAAGATGATGATTAAATACTGAAAAAATACGTTCATAATAGTGTGTGTGTGTGTGTTGAGAGAGAATTAGAAAGAGAATTGGAAGTGAAATGGAGTGAATGATGAGTGGTAATTGGTGAGTGGTGAGTGGGGTTAAAAGGAGTTCCAGTTAGTTGACTAGCTCATAGTAGAAGTTAAAATTGATTAGTCATACATGACATAATCAAGAGTGGAATCTCATGCTAGTTCTTATTGGTATATACTCATAGTAAGTATGTTTTGAAGCTGTGTATAATACGGGTAAGAATACGACTAGAATTTTTGATGAAAGAAAAGAATGGAAAAGTAACTGTAACCATTTTCGTTAAGTATGAGTGTTTTGATATATGTCTTGAAGTCTTCCAAAAGTATTTTAATACATCTAAATACACTACATGTATATACATTTTAACTGAGTCGTTAAGTCATCGTTAGTCGTTACATGTAAGTGTTGTTTTGAAACCTTTAAGTTAACGATCTCCATTAATGTTGTTAACCCATTGTTTATTATATCTAATGAGATGTTAAATTATTATATTATCATGATATTATGATATATTAATATATCTTAATATGATATATATACATTTAAATGTCGTTACAACGATAATCGTTACATATATGTCTCGTTTCGAAATCCTTAAGTTAGTAGTCTTGTTTATATGTATATAACTCATTGTTAATATACTTATGGAGATACTTACTTATCATAATCTCATGTTAACCATATGTATATCCATATATATATCGTCATGTCATTTTTACAAGTTTTAACGTTCGTGAATCGCCGGTCAACTTGGGTGGTCAATTGTCTATATGAAACATATTTCAATTAATCAAGTCTTAAAAAGTTTGATTGCTTAAGATGTTGGAAACAATTAATCATGTAAATATCAATCTTAATTAATATATATAAACATGGAAAAGTTCGGGTCACTACATCCTGGTATCCAGAATTGAACATTAAGCAATCATTCACTTCAGTGGCGCATCTTTATGCCAATGGGTAGTGTGAAGTAACCAACTGAGATATTGTAAGGGGCATTAAAGCGTGCTTAGATTCATATGGAAATGAATGGGTAGATGAGCTCGCAAATGTTTTATGGGCACATTGCACTACCCACAAGAAGAGCACATGAGAAACACCCTTCAGCCTTTTTATGGAACGGAGGCTGTGATTCCTGCAGAATTCTTAATTCTAACCTAGTGCATTACTGCTTTTGATGAGTCAAGCAATGGAGAAGGCTTGCGTGCTAATCTAGATTTACTAGAGGAAAGCAGATAGGTAGCAGCCATATGCGAAGCATTTAACAAACAAAAAATTTTCAAGTACTACGAGAAACGCGTCAAGCCATTGATATGACCAAAATGGACGGTTTTATTTAGGCAGTGTCATTAGGTCGCAAAACGTCAAAATTAGTTATCAGAAGGGAGCAGTGGTTTTTACTATTTATATTTAGCTGTGTTTTCCT